>NW_019156537.1:0-3349 GCF_002288905.1 Enhydra lutris kenyoni | reverse complement strand
TGCAGATGAGAATGTGAAACAATGATAACTCTCATTCTTTTTTTTTTAAAGATTTTATTTATTTATTTGACAGACAGAGATCACAAGCAGGCAGAGAGGCAGGCAGAGAGAGGAAGGGAAGCAGGCTCTCTGCTGAGCAGAGAGCCCGAGGCAGGGCTCGATCCCAGCACCCTGAGATCATGACCTGAGCGGAAGGCAGAGGCTTAATCCACTGAGCCACCCAGGCGCCCCTAACTCTCATTCTTATTTACAGGAGTGCAAATTTATGCAGCCACTTTGGAAAATATGTTGGCATTTTACTAAAAAGTTATACTTACCGGGGCGCCTGGGTGGCTCAGTGGGTTAAGCCTCTGCCTTCCTCTCAGGTCGTGATGTCAGGATCCTGGGATCGAGCCCTGCATCGGGCTCTCTGATCAGCAGAGAGCCTGCTTCCTTTCCTCTCTCTGCCTGCCTCTCTGCCTGCTTGTGATCTCTGTCTGTCAAATAAATAAATAAAATCTTAAAAAGTTAAAAAAAAAAAAGTTATACTTACCATAAGAGCCAGCCATCTTTCCTAGGTGTTTATATAAGTGAAACGAAAATCTATGGTCACACAAAAACCTGCACAGGGATGTTTATTGCAGCTTTATTGATAATAGTAAAAAAACTTGGTGCTAAAACTGACCAATGCTTTTCCTGCATTTATTGTGATGATCATATTTTTTTCTCCTTTATTCTATTAATATGTGAATTGCATTGATTGATATTTGCATGTTGAAATAAACTGCATTTCTGGGATAAACCCCACTTGATCAAATATATGATCATGCTTATATTTTCCTGAATTTGGTTTGTTATTGTTTTGTTAAGGACTTTTATATCTCTGTTCACGAGGAATAGTGGTCTGTAATGATTTTTGTCTAGTTTTTCTAATAAGTAATGCTGGGCTCATGAAATGTGTTGGAAGGTGTTTACTACTTCTCTATTTTTCTGAAAAACTTTGTATAGAATTAGCATTATTTCTTAAATGTTTGATAGGTAGGAAAACTACATTGGCCTGGAGTCTTATTTGTGGGAACTTTTTAAAAAATATGAAGTCAAGGTCTTTACTTGATATAAGATTATTCATAATTTCTATTTCTTCTTAAGTGAGTTTTGGTAATTTGTGTCTTTGAGGGAGTTCGTCTGTTTTGTTTAATTTTCTTACTATTCTTTCAACAATTTTATGGTATGTAGTCATGTAATTTTTACCTTCTCTCTTATTTTCTTGATTATTCTGGGTAAAGTCTTATAAATTTTGTTGAATTTTTGAAAGATTTATTTATTTATTCAAGATAGAGCTCAGGGTAAAGGAAAGAGGAAGAGAGAGAATCTTGAAGCAGATTCCTCACTGAGCACAAGTGGGTCGACTTGGGGCTTGATCTCACAACCCTGACATCATGACCTGAGCTGAAATCAAGAGTGGGATGCTGAACCAACTGAGCCACCCACATGCCCCAATTTTTTGATTTTTCTAAAGCTTTTGATTATACTGATTTCCCTTCTCACTGTATTCATGTATGCTTTTAAATGCTTGGGCACAATTATAAAAGCTGTTTTCTTATTCTTATCTGCATGTTTCAACGCCTTTATCATTTCTGCATCTGTTTCTATTCATTGATATTTTCTCCTAGTTATAGGTCACATGTTTCTGCTTCTCGGCATGTCTCTTAACTTTCGATTGGATACAGGACACTGTGGATGGTATTGGTTGACTATCTAGACTTTGTTGTCTTTTCTTATTTTTATTTTTTTTTAAGATTTTATTTATTTATTTGTCACAGAGAGAAATCACAAGTAGGCAGAGAGGCAGGCGGCGGGGGCGGGGGGAGCAGGCTCCCCGCTGAGCAGACAGCACGATGCGGGGCTCGATCCCAGGACCCTGAGATCATGACCTGAGCTGAAGGCAGAGGCTTAACCCACTGAGCCACCCAGGTACCCCAAGACTTTGTTGTCCTTTTTTAAAAATGTTTTGAACTTTGTTCTGGAAGATAGTTAAGTTACTTGTGGATCTGTTTGATCTCTCTGAGACTTTCCTAGAAGTTATTTTCTTATTTCAAAATAATAGCAATTCACAGGAAATTTCTAAGATAGTACAAAGAGGGCCTATGTACCCTTCACCCAGCTTCTCTCATGGCCACATCTTCTATAACTATAGAGATCCATCCAAATTGTTATGTGTATCAACAGGTCAGTACTTTCTATTGCTGACTGGTATTCCAGCACAGATTTCTTTTTCTTCCAAGTCTACCATTTAATCCCTTAGGATTTAAGAGGTTTTTTTTTTTAATTTTTTAAAAGATTTTATTTATTTATTTGACAGAGAGAGATCACAAGAAGGCAGAGAGGCAGGCAGAGAGAGAGAGAGGAGGAAGCAGGCTCCCTGCTGAGCAGAGAGCCCGATGCAGGGCTCAATCCCAGGACCCTGAGATCATGACCTGAGCTAAAGGCAGAGGTTTTAACCCACTGAGCCACCCAGGCACCCCAAATCCCTTAGGATTTTAAAAAACCTCAACAAGTATTGGGATTCTCAAGAATCACACAACAAAGGAATGTCAGGGGAAGGGCACAATTGGCCCATTTCTGAGGGCACATTTAGCTCTTCCAGCTTAACACCTAACTTCCAGACAAAATACATTTTTATTTTTTCTAAGTGAAATAATGTACGATTTCTGTCTTCCTCGGAACTTATAACTTTCAAACACATAGCTTTATCTTAAGCTTGGTTAAAAAAAAAAAAAAACATAACAAACTTTCAACAGGATGATGGCCTGTCTCAGTACATAGTGTGTACCTTACGGGAAATTTTTACAACAGTTGTAACACAGGAATAATGCTATTGACAATGAAGTCCTCAATTCAGAATCTAGAATATTCAGTCAATGAATCTGTCTCAAGATTTCCATCTCTTGTTTGCTCTATTTGTATTCTCTTTCTGGCCACTGAATTAGTGCACTGAACCAAAAAGATTTATTTTCATTATAGCAGATTACATGTTGTTCAGTGCTCAGTTTTTTCATTTGTTTCTTTCTTTTTTTTGTTTTGTTTTGTTTTGTTTTTTAAGTGGAGCTTAATGTGGGGCTTGATCCCACAATCCATGAGATCATGACCCTGAGCTGAAACCAAGAGTTGGATGCCCAACCGACTGAGCCGCTCAGGCGCCCCTCTTCTTTTCACCTTACCTTTTTTTTTTTTTTTAAGATTTTATTTATTTGTTTGACAGAGAGATCACAAGTAGGCAGAGAGTCAGGCAGAGAAAGAGGGGGAAGCAGGCTCCCTGCTGAGCAGAGAGCCTGATGCGGGGACTCGATCCCAGGATCTTGAGATCATG
>NW_019156536.1:0-3350 GCF_002288905.1 Enhydra lutris kenyoni | reverse complement strand
AGGGGAAGGAGGTGAAGGTAGAGAGAAGTAATCAGATCACGTAGGGCCTCATACGCACCTGTAGGGTCTTGGGCTTTTATGCTCCGGCTAGCTGGGGGCCTCGAACACCCAGCAAGGGTGCCAAGTCCACATGAGGGCAGCTCAGACCTGTGAAGAGTCTTTTTTAAGAAAAGACGGATAGCCTGATGAGATTGGAGCATATGAGGCAAAGGGTCTAATTTTATTGACCCTAAATTTATTCTGATCTATCAAAAGCGGTTGGTTTTTAAAGGGCTTATTTTATACGCACTTCTTATAGAATCGTAAGATCAGAGTTTCCTCGGATGTTAAGTAGGTTCGTACGGATGGAGAGAATGAGGTAGTCGTCTGGGCGGATGCATACGGGGCCTTTTCTGTTGCCCTCGTGAATGGTAAGTGTTGGCCGGTGCGTGTGCAGCCTGAGTGTACACGTTGCTGGGACGTGGTTAGAGTGTGAGCCTTGTTTCTCACTGGAGAGTGGCTGGCAAAAGCCTGTGCTGTTCTAGCGGGAGTGATGGAATTTAGGTCTTGATACATTTTCCTCCAGTCGGAAAGCAAATAGGTAATAGCCCTCTCTTAACCCTCTCCTAGTTGAAGGGGACAAAAAGAATGTTCTCTTTGGAAAGGACACAGTCGCTGGCCAGGGAATGCTGGAGTCCCTACCGTGGGTCAGATGCTATGCTAGGTCTGGAAACTTCATCAAGACAAATGAAGCGTGCTCAGCCCTCCAAGGAGGTCATGTTCGTGACAATGACCAAGGATCCAGCAGTCACAGACACAGATCGTGGGCAGGAGCCCCATGCCCAAACAAAGTACAGAGAGGGAGGAGTGCCTGGGTAGCTCCGTTGGTTAAGCCTGTCTGACTTTGATTTCGACTCAGGTCATGATCTCAGGGTCATAGGACCAAGTCCTACGTCAGGCTTTGTGCTCAGCAGGGAGTCTGCTTAAGATTCTCTCTCTCCCTCTGCCCCCATCCCCAGATAAATAAATATATTTGTTTTTGTTTTTGTTTTTGCTTTCTTTTTGTTTTTGTTTTTGTTTTTGTTAAAGTGAAGAAAGGGAGCATGTTCTCTGCCCAGGGAAGTCAGGGAAGGCTTCCAGGAGGGGCCCAATGAGTTGGGCATTGAAGTGTGAGTAGGAGTTGGGAGCTGGGCAAGAGACACCCTCAGCACGGAATGGCACCGTATAAATACAGGCCAACGTTTGATCGTCTGTGGCGGGGATGGAGAGGAAATCGCCAGAGTGAACAACACGCAGTAATGCCTCCAGTCTGCTTTTGAGAACCCATTAGTAGCTGCCTCCTCAGCCTCCCACCTTGTTCCCAACAGTGACTAAAAATAATCAGATTCACTAATTTGAGTCGCTCTCTCCTCTGACCCTGTGGAGGTGTCAGTGAGCGGACTAGGCTGAGAGGGACCACGGAAAGAAGTGAAAAGAGGAGGAGGAGGAATCCATCCCCGCCTTCCAGGAACACTGATGTAATGGTGTAGCTCCCGCCGGCGCTCTCTGGTAGCAAAATTCAGCTTTTCAGGAAACTAGGTCTGTTGCTTCCCTGTGAAAACTGCCAGAGAGGTTTAGAACTGTGTCAGTCTCTCTAGCTTCCTCTTAGGGGGGAAACTATATATATATATGTATGTGTGTGTGTGTGTGTATATATATATATACACACACACACACACATACATATATATATATAGTTTCCCCCCTAAGAGGAAGCTAGAGAGACTGACACAGTTCTAAACCTCTCTGGCAGTTTTCACAGGGAAGCAACAGACCTAGTTTCCTGAAAAGCTGAATTTTGCTACCAGAGAGCGCCGGCGGGAGCTACACCATTACATCAGTGTTCCTGGAAGGCGGGGATGGATTCCTCCTCCTCCTCTTTTCACTTCTTTCCGTGGTCCCTCTCAGCCTAGTCCGCTCACTGACACCTCCACAGGGTCAGAGGAGAGAGCGACTCAAATTAGTGAATCTGATTATTTTTAGTCACTGTTGGGAACAAGGTGGGAGGCTGAGGAGGCAGCTACTAATGGGTTCTCAAAAGCAGACTGGAGGCATTACTGCGTGTTGTTCACTCTGGCGATTTCCTCTCCATCCCCGCCACAGACGATCAAACGTTGGCCTGTATTTATACGGTGCCATTCCGTGCTGAGGGTGTCTCTTGCCCAGCTCCCAACTCCTACTCACACTTCAATGCCCAACTCATTGGGCCCCTCCTGGAAGCCTTCCCTGACTTCCCTGGGCAGAGAACATGCTCCCTTTCTTCACTTTAACAAAAACAAAAACAAAAACAAAAAGAAAGCAAAAACAAAAACAAAAACAAATATATTTATTTATCTGGGGATGGGGGCAGAGGGAGAGAGAGAATCTTAAGCAGACTCCCTGCTGAGCACAAAGCCTGACGTAGGACTTGGTCCTATGACCCTGAGATCATGACCTGAGTCGAAATCAAAGTCAGACAGGCTTAACCAACGGAGCTACCCAGGCACTCCTCCCTCTCTGTACTTTGTTTGGGCATGGGGCTCCTGCCCACGATCTGTGTCTGTGACTGCTGGATCCTTGGTCATTGTCACGAACATGACCTCCTTGGAGGGCTGAGCACGCTTCATTTGTCTTGATGAAGTTTCCAGACCTAGCATAGCATCTGACCCACGGTAGGGACTCCAGCATTCCCTGGCCAGCGACTGTGTCCTTTCCAAAGAGAACATTCTTTTTGTCCCCTTCAACTAGGAGAGGGTTAAGAGAGGGCTATTACCTATTTGCTTTCCGACTGGAGGAAAATGTATCAAGACCTAAATTCCATCACTCCCGCTAGAACAGCACAGGCTTTTGCCAGCCACTCTCCAGTGAGAAACAAGGCTCACACTCTAACCACGTCCCAGCAACGTGTACACTCAGGCTGCACACGCACCGGCCAACACTTACCATTCACGAGGGCAACAGAAAAGGCCCCGTATGCATCCGCCCAGACGACTACCTCATTCTCTCCATCCGTACGAACCTACTTAACATCCGAGGAAACTCTGATCTTACGATTCTATAAGAAGTGCGTATAAAATAAGCCCTTTAAAAACCAACCGCTTTTGATAGATCAGAATAAATTTAGGGTCAATAAAATTAGACCCTTTGCCTCATATGCTCCAATCTCATCAGGCTATCCGTCTTTTCTTAAAAAAGACTCTTCACAGGTCTGAGCTGCCCTCATGTGGACTTGGCACCCTTGCTGGGTGTTCGAGGCCCCCAGCTAGCCGGAGCATAAAAGCCCAAGACCCTACAGGTGCGTATGAGGCCCTACGTGATCTGATTACTTCTCTCTACCTTCACCTCCTTCCCCT
>NW_019156535.1:0-3354 GCF_002288905.1 Enhydra lutris kenyoni | reverse complement strand
CCATCAGAAAGGATGAATACCCAACTTTTGTAGCAACATGGACGGGACTGGAAGAGATTATGCTGAGTGAAATAAGTCAAGCAGAGAGAGACAATTATCATATGGTTTCACTTATTTGTAGAGCATAACAAAGCTTTTTATTTTGATGTAGTCCTGAAAGTTTGATTTTGCTTTATTTTCCTTACCAGAAGAGACATATCTAGAAAAATGTTTCAATGGCCAAAGCCAAAGAGATTGCTGCCTATGCTTTCTTCTAGGATTTTTATGTTTTCAAGTCTCACATTTTGATGTTTAACAAATTTTGATTTATATTTGTGTATGATATAAGAAACAGTTCCAGTTTCATCATTTGAATGTAGCTGACCAGTTTTCCCAAGACCATTTGCTGAGTAAGACTGTCTTTTTAGCCTGGTATATTTCTCCCTCCTCTCACAGATTAACTGTATAAACGTAAGTTTATTTCTGGACTCTCTTATTTCTTCCATTGATCTATGTGCCTGTTTTTGTGCCCCTATCATACTGTTTTGATTACTACAGCTTTGTTGTGTATCTTGCAATCTGGGATTGTGATACATCCAGCATTGTTCTTTTGTCTCAAGCTTTCATTGGCTATTCAGCATCTTATGTGGTTCTGTACCAATTGTAATATTATTTGTTGTAGTTTAATGAACAGTGCTGTTGGTATTTTGATAAGGATTGCATTGAATCTGTAGATTGCTTTGGTAGTGTGGCCATTTTAACAATAATAATTCTTATAATACATGAGCATGCACTATCCTTCAATTTGAGTTTTCAATTTCTTTCATCAGTGTTTTATAATTTTCAGATTACAGGTCTTTCACCTACTTGGTTATGTTTATCCTTGGGTATTTTGTTCTTTTTTAATGTAGTTGTAAATGGGACTGTTTTCTTAATTTCTCTTTCTACTATTTCATTATTAGTGTACAGAGATGAACTGATTTCTGGGTATTAATTTCGTATCATGCCATTTTACTGAATTCATTTATCAGTTCTAGCGGTTTTTTGGTGGAGTCTTTCAGGTTTTCTACATATAGTATCATGTCATCTGTACAAAGAGAATTTTATTTCTCCCTGACTGATTTGGATGCCTCTTATTTATTTCTGTCTGATTTCTGTGGCTAGGACTTACAGTGCTATGTTGAATACAAGTAGTGAGAGTGGACATCCTTGTCGTGTTCCTGACTGTAGAAGAAAAGCTCTGTTTTTATCCATTTAAGGTGGTATTAGCTGTGGATTTTTCATGTACAGCCTTTACTATGTTGAAGTATGTTCCCTCTAAACCTATTTGTTGAGGGCTTTTATCATTAATGGATGTTGTAGTTTGTCAAATGCTTTTTCTGTCTACTGAAAGGCTTTTATCCTTTCTCTAATGAGGGGATGGATTACATTGATTGACTTGTGAATATGAGATTACCCTTGTAACACAGGAATAGATCCCACTTGATTGTCATAAATAAGTTTTTAATGTATTGTTGGATTCTGTTTGCTAGTATGTTGTTGAAGGTTTTTTTTTGCATCTGTTTTCATCAGGAATATTGGTCTGTAGTTCTCTTTCAAAGTAGTGTATTTATCGGGTTTTGGTATTAGGGTAATGCTAGCCTCATAGAATAATTTGTAAATTCCTTCCTTTTCTATTTTTTGGAACAGTTTTAGAAGCATAGGTATTAGCTTTCTTTAAATCTTTTGTAGATTTTGTATCCTGCCACATTACTGAATTGCTGTCTGAGTTCTAGTAGTTTGGGGGTGGAGACTTTTGGGTTTTCCATATAAAGTATCATGTCATCTGCAAAGAGAGAGAGTTTGACTTTTTCTTTGCCAATTTGAACACTTTTTATTTCTTTTTGTTGTCTGATTGTTGTTTCTAGGACTTCTAGTGTTATGTTGAACAACAGTAGAAAGAGTGGGCATCCTTGTCCTGTTCCTGATCTCAAAGGGAAGACTGTCAGCTTTTCCCCATTGAGAATGAAATTAACTGTGGGTTTTTCATAGATTTTATGAAGTTGAGGGATGGTCCATCTATCCCTATAATTTGGAGAGTTTTAATCAGGAACAGATGCTGTATTTTATCAAATGCTTTTCTACATCAATTGAGAGGACCATGTGGTTCTTCTTTCTTCTCTTATTGATTTGTTGTATCACATTGATTTGCAAATGTTGGAACACACTTACATCCCAGGGATAAATCCCACCTGATCATGGGGGATAATCTCTTTAGTGTGCCATTGGATCCTATTAGCTAAGATCTTGTTGAGAATTTTGGCATCCATATTCATCAGGGATATTGGTCTGAAATTCTCCTTGTTGAGGGGGGTATTTCCCTGGTTTGGAGGTTAGAGTAATGCTGGCTTCATAGAAAGAGTCTGGAAGTTTTCCTTCTGTTTCTGTTTTTTGAAACAGCTTCAGAAGAATAGGTGTTATTTCTTCTTTGAAAGTTTGGTAGAATTCCCCAGGGAATCCATAAAGTCCTGGGCTCTTGTTTTTTGGGACATTTTTGATCACTTCTTTAATCTCCTTACTAGATATCAGTCTATTCAGGTTGTCAATTTCTTCCTATTTCAGTCTTGGAAGTTTATAGGTTTCCAGGAATGCGTCCATTTCTTCTAGGTTCCTTAACATATTGGCATAGAACTGTTGATAATAATTTCTGATGGTTGTTTCTATTTCCTTGGTGTTAGTCATGATCTCTCTCCTTTAATTCATAATTTTATTAATTTGGGTCCTCTCTCTTTTCTTTTGGATTAGTTTAGCCAGTGGTTTATCAATCTTATTGATTCTTTCCAAAAACCAGCTTCTAGCTCCATTGATGTGTTCCACTGTAACTGTAGCTTCTATCTCATTGATCTCTGCTCTAATCTTGATCATTTCCCTTTTTTTGCATGGGGTTCATTTAATTTGTTGTTGATTTTCCAGTTCTTTATGGTGTAAAGAGAGCTGGGGCATTCTGGATTTTTCCTTTTTTTTTTGAGTGAGGCTGGATGGCTGTGCATTTCCCCATTAGGACTGCCTTTGCCATATCCCATATGTTTTGGACCAATGTATTTTAATTCTCATTGGTTTCCATGAATTGTTTAAGTTCTTCTTTGATTTCCTGGTTGATCCAAACATTCTTTTTTTTTAATTTTATTTTTTATAAACATATAATATATTTTTATCACCAGGGGTACAGGTCTGTGAATCGCCAAGTTTACACACTTCACAGCACTCACCATCCAAAAAATAGAAATGGAAGGAAAACTTCCAAACTCATTTTATGAGGCCAGCATCAACTTGATCCCAAAACCAGACAAGGATCCCATCAAAAAAGAGAACTACAGACCAATATCCTTGATGAAC
>NW_019156534.1:0-3354 GCF_002288905.1 Enhydra lutris kenyoni | reverse complement strand
AAAAAAAATTTAGCAGAAGAAGAAAAAAATTAAAAAAGAAAAAAAATTAAATTAACTGTAAGAGTAAATAATCATGGGGAGAAAGCCATGAGTTCCATGCTTTGCTTTCTCCTTCTCTGGAATTCCGCTGCTCTCCTTGGTATTGAAACTGTACTCCTTGGTAGGTGAACTTGGTCCTGGCTGGATTTCTTGTTTATCTTCTGGGGGAGGGGCCTGTTGTTATGATTCTCAAGTGTCTTTGCCCCAGGCAGAATTGCACCACCCTTACCAGGGGCCGGGCTGAGTAATCCGATCGGGTTTGCTTTCGGGAGCTTTTGTTCCCTGAAAGCTTTCTGTAGAGTTCCAGAAGACAGGTATGAAAATGGAGGCCCCCCAGTTTCCGACCCAGAGGAGATGAGAGCTCAGGGCTGCACTCCTCAGTGTGCCCTCAGAGAATAGCTCCCAATTACTCCCGTCACCCTGGCCTCCAGCCGCGCTCCGAGCTGACCGAGCCTGCGACCGGTTCAAGGTAACTCCGAGCTGAGAGATCATTCCTTGGCTCTGTCTCTGTAGCCAGCTTCCCCATTCTAATACCTGTGAGCTCTGTGACACTCAGTCACCCCCGATCCTTCTGTGACCCTGTGGGACCTGAGGCCACGCTGACTCCGCGTAGGCTTCACCCCGGTTTAGCCTCTGGAGCGATGTCCCTCAGCGGAACAGACTTTTAAAAGTCCTGATTTTGTGCTCCGTTGCTCCGCCGCTTGCCGGGAGCCGGCCCCTCCCCCCGAGGTCTATCTTCCCGTCGCTTTGGACTCACTTCTCCGCCAGCCCTACCTTTCAGAAAGTGGTTGATTTTCTGTTTCTAGAATTGCTGTTCTTCTTCTCTTCAATCTCCCGTTGGATTTGTAGGTGTTTGCAAACTTTAGATAAGCTATCTAGCTGATCTCCTGCTACCTGAAGTAGTCTCAGCCTGCTACTTCTCCGCCATCTTGACTCCTCCTAAATTACATATTCTTTAAGTCAGAATAGAAATTAGCAAGCTATAATCAAATTGGGGCATGCCAAATGTTTTCATAAATAAATTTTTATTAGAATACTCACATCCGTTAATTTATATATTGGGCCATCTTCATGCTACAAAGACAGTAATGATTAGTTGCAAAGAGTTCATATGGCCCTTCCTCCTCAAATATGTAGCACCCAGACCTTTATAGAAACAGTTTGACAACCCATATCCTAGGTTATGAGTATTAGATCTTTCTTTTTCCCTCTTTCTTATCTATATATCTATCCACCTATATGTGTTTATAATTACATTATGTGGATATAAAAATTAATACAGGTATGTTTCTTTAGTTATGTCACTATTATTTCTCAAATGGGTTATTATAGAAAAAAAACAAGTAAAAATACTCTCCTCTTTGACATCCCTAAATCCACTTTACCTTCTAAATTCCAGGCTCCAAAGAAAGAAAGAAATGCCAACCACGCTGCTTAAAAATCTTCTATTTTTTCCCCTTTATACTTAGAAGAAATCAATCACCTTTGTCCTAATTACAATCCTATACAACCTGGCTTCCATAATGCTCCAAACCAACCCTTTCCCTCCAACTCCAGTCCTCACTCATGCCAAATCCCTTCTTCTCTCTTCCTGGAATACTCTTCCCACAATCTTTCCATAGTGAGGATTTCTTGCCATTCAGATCTTGGCATGAAAGTTACCTTCTCGGGGAGTAGTCAAGATGGCGGAGAAGTAGCAGGCTGAGATTACTACAGGTAGCGGGAGATCAGCAAGATAGCTTATCTAAAGATTGCAAACACCTACAAATCCAACGGGAGATCGAAGAGAAGAAGAACAGCAACTCTAGAAACAGAAAATCAACCACTTTCTGAAAGGTAGGACCGGCGGAGAAGTGAATCCAAAGCGACGGGAAGATAGACCGCGGGGGCAGGGGCTGGCTCCCGGCAAGCGGCGGAGCAACGGAGCACAAAATCGGGACTTTTAAAAGTCTGTTCCACAGAGGGACATCGCTCCAGAGGCTTAACTGGGGTGAAGCCCACGCAGGGTCAGCGTGGCCTCAGGTCCCGCAGGGTCACAGAAGGATCGGGGGTGTCTGAGTGTCGCAGAGCTTACAGGTATTAGAACAGGGAAGCTGGCTACAGAGACAGAGCCAAGGAGTGAGCTCTAAACTCGGGGTTACCTTGAACTGGTCGCAGGATCGGTCAGCTCGGAGCGCGGCAGGAGGCAGGGTGACGGGAGTAATTGGGCGCTGTTCTCTGAGGGCGCACTGAGGAGTGGGACCCTGGGCTCTCCGCTCTTCCGGGCCGGAGACCAGGAGGCTGCCATCTTCATTCCCGCCCTCTGGAACTCTATGAAAAGCGCTCAGGGAACAAAAGCTCCCGAAAGCAAACCCGATCGGATTACTCAGCCCGGCCCCTGGTAAGGGTGGTGCAATTCCGCCTGGGGCAAAGACACTTGAGAATCACTACAACAGGCCCCTCCCCCAGAAGATCAACAAGAAACCCAGCCAGGACCAAGTTCACCTACCAAGGAGTACAGATTGAATACCAAGGAGAGCAGCGGAATTCCAGAGAAGGAGAAAGCAAAGCATGGATCTCATGGCTTTCTCCCCATGATTCTTTAGCCTTGCAGTTAATTTAATTTTTTTTTCTTTTCTTTTTCAATTTTTTTTTCTTCTTCTGCTAAATTTTTTTAACTTTTACCATTTTCTTTTTTAATGTTTTTTAACTAGTTTACATGATATATATATATATTTTTTTTTTCTTTTTATATTTTTTCTTTATTGGTTTTCTTTTTTTAAATGTTTCTATTTTTTTTCTTTTTTTTTCTTTAAGAACCTCTTTTTATCCCCTGTCTCCCCCCTCACGATTTGGGATCTCTTCTGATTTGGTTAAAGCATATTTTCCTGGGGTCTTTGCCACCCTTGTAGTATTTTACTTCCTCCTTCATCTACTCTTATCTGGACAAAATGACAAGGCGGAAAAATTCACCACAAAAAAAAAGAACAAGAGGCAGTACCAAAGGCTAGGGACCTAATCAATACAGACATTGGCAATATGTCAGATCTAGAGTTCAGAATGACGATTCTCAAGGTTCTAGCCGGGCTCGAAAAAAGGCATGGAAGATATTAGAGAAACCCTCTCGGGAGATATAAAAGCCCTTTCAGGAGAAATAAAAGAACTAAAATCTAACCAAGTTGAGATAAAAAAAGCTATTAATGAGGTGCAATCAAAAATGGAGGCTCTGACTGCTAGGATAAATGAGGCAGAAGAAAGAGTTAGCGGTATAGAAGACCAAATGACAGATAATAAAGAAACTGAGCAAAAGAGGGACAAACAGCTACTGGACCACGA
>NW_019156533.1:0-3354 GCF_002288905.1 Enhydra lutris kenyoni | reverse complement strand
AAGAGATTAACAACAATCATTATGAAATATAACATTTATAGCAATATACTATATTAAAAGTTATGTGACTGTAATCTTCCTCAAAATAATCACATTTTACTGTATTCAGCCTTCTTATGATGATGTGAGATGATAAAGTGCCTATGTGATGGGATGAAGTGAGGTGAATGAGGCATTGTGATGGACTGTTAGGCTACCATGTGTCAGAGTCATCTGCTTGAGAATCACTGTTGATCTCAGGTAACCAAAACCACAAAATCAAGCTGTGAAGGGTTGGGGACTACTGTAATGGGAAATGGGTACTAACGTATATTGGGATTTTAGGGACAATGATAAAGTGTTCTAAAGTTAGATAGTAATGATGATCACACAAAGTTGTATGCTTTTTTTTTTTTTTTTTTAGGGGAAGAAAGAGAGCAGAAGAGAGTGTATAGGAATAGAGGGAGGGTCTGAGGAGGAGATAGAGTCTCACACAGGCTCTATGCCCAGCCGGAAGCCCAGCTTCAGGACTCCATTTCAGGACCTGAGCTGAAATCAAGAGCCTGATGTATAAACAATGAATTGTGGATCACTGAAAAAAAAAAATTAAATTAAATTAAATTAAAAAATAAAAAAAAGAGAGCCTGACACTTTACCAACTGAGCCACGTAGGGCCCCCTGGATTACACACTTCTAAAAAGTGTATAGTTTGGCATGTGAGTTATATCACAATAAAACTGTTATAAAGTAAATCCACATTGGATTCTGAAATCAGTACTCAGTGATGATGGGAAGTAGATGGACACATGACATGGGGAGTAGGTAGACCAGTGCAATATGAAAAATATAATCTGACAACAAACATTTAATGTGGGGAAATGAAGATTTGGAACTGTGCAAATTAGTTAGAATGGAGTAGGAAAACAAGTTATGTCATAAACTAACATGATTTTTTTTCCCTATGTAGATGAGATAAGTGTATGTTATAATGTAAGACCCAAAGAATGGTTAAAAAATGTAGCTTGTCTTAGGTAATCTTAGAATTTAGGTAATCTTAGAACAATATCATAAGTTTTATTTATATCTATATTAAAATAGAAAAGCATAAACCAATCATTTCAGTTAAGTATTATTATCTATATAGTATTCAACTGGAGCTTCTTTTGTAGTATATGAAATTCTTAATGACAAATGGACATTAATCATAAATTTCTGTGTGTATAGTTATAAATTTCTCCATGTATATGTGTGAGTGTGTGTGTGTGTGTGTGTGTGTGTGTGTGTGTGTGAGTGAGAAAGAGAGAGTGTGTGTTTCAGTGTATTTGGAGAGTGGGAAATGGCAAAGTAGTTTGGGAAGAAGGAAGCTAGAGCTTTGCTTCAGGCTCACACATTACTCACCTGTTATAGAAATGAAGTATTCAAGGGCAAAACATTAAATCACTGAATATGACAGAAAGAATTTAATATTGTTGGGGTTCCATAGCTTGACAAAAATTTAAGAATAGAGTAAGGCTGTAAACAAGGAGAAAGATCAGATTCATAATCGAATAAAATTCTTCAAATTTTCTCCTTTTAAATAACTTTAAAATTTACATTTTTGCATTTGGGGATCAAGCAGCTATTCTCATCTTGCAGGTTTCTTATGCCAAATCCAAGAGCAAACCTGTGTGGCACACTGGCTAAACCAAACTTATTATCAAGCTGTTATGTCCTGGGGATATAATTTTTAGGTAGGAAATTCAATTTATGAACAGAAAGTCAGTTGATTTTATTGAATATTTAAAATGTATTCCTTTCTACAGAATATGTATTTGTAGATAATCAGGATACAGATATTTATCACCAAAATTGAATATAGATCTCATAATAATGGTGGACAAAACCAATGAGGGTAAAAATAAAAAAAAATATAGTGATTAAGTATGTTGTAGTTTTTTATATCATCGAAATAAATATATCAATCAGGTTAGATTGCAATGTTGTATTGTATAAAATATAACCCAATATCTTGTTGGCCCCAAAACACCAAAGTTTATTTCTTGTTTACATTACATGTCTAAAAAGGGACAGGCAGGTGTCAAAGGAATGGAGGCTAATGAAGGCCCCATGTCCATGCAAATATTCACCTGTGTCTATATAAGGAGATGTGCACTGACACTTACAGTTTCAATAGTATACTGACAGCTATTTCTTATTATCACTTTTTATTGGCCAATGGAATGGCCATGCTTATCTTTGAAAGAGCTGGGGAAATACAATCCCATTATATTCCCAGAAGGAACGGAGCAGGGCTTATAAAGTAAAGAGCATTAGTGAATACTCTTAATAGTTCCTGAGATCACATTTCAATACACTAAATTCAGACTGAAAATAATTGTTTATCTTCTAAAAATCTGAGAATGGCAGAATTTGAGGAATGTTCAAAAGTCACCGATAAAAGCTACATACAACCAAAAATATTTATGATTAGGGTTAGGATTAAGTCTTCTAAGTAAGATCCAAGAGTAATTAAAACAACTAAACATCTGCCTAATAAAGAGCATTTTAAATCCTATTTCAATTATAAAAAGTAAATATAATAAACATATTTAAATAACAATCTGTATTTCAGTTCTATTAATTGGTGTAAGAAAAACTGCTACAAAAAGGAAACCTGGAAAAAATTTATCTTTTTGCTTCTGGAGTACTAAGATATGGGAATTCTCTCAGAGATGGCTCATAGCAAATCCTACGTAAAAGCTAGAATTATAAATAAAACCTCTTAAATTTATTCCTCACCTTATAAACAGTGGCAAAGTCCTTTTTCAGGGTATTTATTTTCTATTGTTGCTATAATAAACTATAATAAACTATAAGCTTGACTTAAAACAACACAGAGTTAGTATCTCCCAATTACAGAGGTCAAAACATCCAAAATCCATGTATTGGCAGGCTATGTTGTGGAAACCCTAGGAGAGTTTCTTTTTCTTACCTTTTCCAGACTTTAGAGGCCTCCTGCATCCTTCACTCATAAATCCCTTCCTCCATTTTCAAGACAACCGTGCAATAACTTCAAATCTCTCTCATCTCTGCTTTTACCATCCTGCCCCCTCTTCATCTCTGACTCTCCTGTCTCCTTCTTATCAGGGTCCTTGTGATGATGATAACTTGTTAACAACATACTGAATTTCCTTATGCTAGTTTTGTTTTTGAATTTTCAAAAAAGTTTAAAGTTATTCAATTAGTCTTCTTCAATTATAAAAAAGTTTTACTAGTCTCGCCAAAATACTAGCCAATAAGATTCAACAGTACATTAAAAGGATTATTCACCACAACCAAGTGGGATTTATTCCAGGGCTGCAAGGTTGGTTCAACATCTGCAAATCAATCAATGTG
>NW_019156532.1:0-3355 GCF_002288905.1 Enhydra lutris kenyoni | reverse complement strand
AGACAAAAAATTCAAACACGCTGTACCCAATTCTTTGAGCCCCAGCCCCGCCGCCCTCACGCGGAGGCATTTGGAAGTTCAGAAGAATGGCAGCGCCTTCTGCTCTGTGCTGGGGAACCAGGAACCACAGTCCTGCCAAGCGGGATCACACCCAGCATGGAGAGCCAAGCCGGAAGCCTGAAACAGCTGGTTTCCCGAAACAGCGGCACTCCATGAGCAGGAAGGAAGTGGAGAGCCGTCAGCTCCCAGCAGCCCAGCAAAGCAAGTCTGCAAGAAATACTTATTTCCTTTGGTCATTCAGGGCCGCGCTGTCTCCTTAGGCTTCCAGGCCCCTGCGTGAAATGACCTTGTCTCCCTGAAGCCTGCTGTCGCACCAGAGGCGCTGGCGGCACCCACAGGTCCCTGGGGTGGAGGCCCAAGCCGGCACAATGTGTGCACTTTCGTCCGTGTCTGAGAGAAGGCTTCGGGCTTTAGGGAAATGCGGAGCTGACAGGGCCCCCTCCCTGATGCTCGTTCAAGGAGCTGAGGTCTTGCTCTGTTCTTCTCGGTGTCACCGCTGCTTCTCTCTTGACAGGACAGAGTGGGGCTTGTGGGGCAAATGCGTCGTCCTGAAGCCATCCCGTGGCACTGGCTCTGCGCTGCTACCGCCCGTTTCGGGCAGGCCTCCTGGCTCAGGGCGCCCCCAGAGAGGTTGGCCTGAAGGCCGGCGTCACCGTCCTATCCTCTCCGCGAGCCAGCTGTGCGGCACGAGGCTTTCCTAAGGCTTGCTCCGGCGGGGCCGACCAGCAGCAGGCGTCAGGCTGAGGGAAGCGGGGCTGCTGTCAGAAGTCCGCCTGCGCCCTCAGAACTAGAGTGTTTGTTCTGCTGTGGGTCCCGTGTCACGGTCGCAGCAGGAGCTGGTTTCGACGCCCTTCTGCTGGGCTTCTGTGAGGCCAAGTGAACGAGCTTCTCGGATGTCCTCCGACCCGAGGGCCGGGAACCTTCCTCAGGCTTCCCCACCAACACGAGGGCGCCAGTCTTCCTCTCTCCGTGATAGAGGCCGGCACGTGACAGGCAGCTCGGCTTCTGCCTTGTTTCTTGGAGGTAAGGCTCTGGTTCTGTCTCTCGTTGTGCAGGCTCAGGATCGAGAAGGCATCCTTCTCCGCGGAGCGGCGTGTGCGGGGATGGTGTTGGCATCCCACACTGACTTCTCTCTCACAGGGAGGCAGAGGGACTTCACCTCAAGCGTTCACACACACTCAGAGTCAGCAGACCGCTTCCCCACGGGCGCTCAGCCCTCAGGAAGGGGGCCGCTTCGTCTCTCATCCATGCTCTCTCTTCTCAGACGCCATTTGGGGGAGGACGCTTTTCCCGGAGAAGACGGTTGCTCTGAATTCAGGGCCCCGCTGGCTCCTTCAGCTTCCAAGCCGGCCGAGGACGCCAGGGCGTTCAACAAGGTGGCAAGAAACCTATTCAAAGGGGCGCCTGGGTGGCTCAGCGGGTTAAGCCTCCTGCCTTTGGCTCAGGTCAGGATCCCAGGGTCCTGGGACCCAGCCCTGCATCTGGCTCTTTGCTTAGCAGGGAGCCTCTTTCCCCCTCTTTCTCTGCCTGCCTCTCTGCCTACTTCTCATCTCTGTCAAAGGAAGAAATAAAATCTTTTTTAAAAAAAAAGAACACAACAACCCTAAATATTCTTGTTGTTCATTAGTACCCCATGTGTCTCCCTTTTATTTTTACTGATTTAATTTAAAGAATTGGTTGATTGATTGACTGATTTGACAGAAAGAGAGAGAGAGGGAGAGAGGGGGCAGAAGCAGAGAGGGAGCACAAGCAGGGGAAGTGGGACAGGGAGAAGCAGGCTTCCTGCGGAGCAGAGAGCCCCAGGCAGGGCTTGATCCCAAGACCCTGGCATCAGGATCCCAGCAGAAAGCAGATGCTTCACAGTGAAGCCACCCAGGTGCCCCACTCCATTCCCTATTGAATAAGTTTGATGAAGCAACACCTTGTTGGGTCTGCCTTCTGTGTGTTAATACTAACACATTGTGTTTTCCTCTGCTCTTT
Organism: Enhydra lutris kenyoni; assembly: GCF_002288905.1. Taxonomy (NCBI): domain Eukaryota; kingdom Metazoa; phylum Chordata; class Mammalia; order Carnivora; family Mustelidae; genus Enhydra; species Enhydra lutris. Next base: position 1,315 of record NW_019156532.1, on the reverse strand, counting down.
TGTGATCACTGAGGATGTTAGGAATCTTTTCATGTGTTTATTGGCTGATGTTTTTCTCCTTGGGATATTTCTGTTCAAGTATTTTCATTGTTTTTAAGTTACCTACCTTTCTTTATTGATTCCTAGTTATCCTATCTAGATTTGTATACAGTTCCTTAGCTGGTATATCGATAGAGCTTTTCATAGTTTTAGTCTTGTCATTTGGTGGGCAAGATTTTTTTTTTTTAACCTTTCAATGAGTAGAGTACAACTTCCCAAACTTTCCTTTGCTCCATGGTTTTGGTGTCCTGTTCCACTGATCTCTGCCACCTCCCCCATATCCTAAAAATGTTTTCCTATTGTATCTTCCAGAAAACTTCTGATGTCCTCTTTCGTATTTAGGCTACATCAGTCTGGAATCAAGTTTTAGGCTCTTATGTTCCATGTGGATATTCACATCGTTTAGCACTGCTTTGCCAAAGTCTGCCCTTTTTTTGTTTGTCTGTTTTCTCTGGTCATTTCAATAGTCTTTTTGTAATAAATCCAATCCCATCAGATTCTCCTCTCACTCTCTTTCTCCCTCACTCTTGCTCTTGCTTCATTCTTCAGATTTGCTAGGGAATGACTAGTCCTTTTCATTTCCATGGAAATAGAAGAATTGGCTTATCCATGTACACAGGCACTTGCTAGATAGGAAACTGGGATTGCATTGAATCTCTCCATCAAGTTGGGGTCAATTGAAACTTTACAATACCGATCATCCAATCTATGAACCTGTTCTATTAACCTAGGTAACATATTAACATATTGGACATCCCATTTATTTAGATCATAAATTCCCCTTAGTAATCTTTGATGGTTTTCTGGGTGGAGACTTGCTGGGTAGAGACTGTATAAAGTCTTTAGATAGATGAAGTCCTCGTTTTGGTGCTCTCATCAATAGGATTTTCAACCTTTGTTCGTATTTCACAGAATTCCAATGAATTTTTCTTAATTTTTAACTTATATCTGATGACCTTGATTAATTCACTTCCTGATTCTCATACTTTGTACATTCTCTTAGAATATCTTTCTATACAAATTTCACTCATTTTATCCAGTTGTTATACCTTTAATGTATCCTCCATAATTTATTATACTGGCTATGATGTCCCCTTCTAGGTTTGTAGATTAGTTGTTCAATTTTAGGTATTCAATAGTACAAAATTTTATCTCTGCCTTTGTGAGTTTATTACGTATCTCCTAGAAGCAGCACATCATTATGTGTGTATTGATGCTATCTAACACATTTAATCTTTTCATTAGAGCATAGAACCCATTGACATTTCATGAAATG
>NW_019156531.1:0-3356 GCF_002288905.1 Enhydra lutris kenyoni | reverse complement strand
ACCTGAGGATGGGCGAGGGTGAGATGTCTGCTCACACTGGAATTTGTGTCCATAATGGCCAACGAATGTTCGGGTGGCCTCAAGAAGCCTTGGAGGCTTATCTAAGCTGGAGCTTGTGAGCTGCTCCAAACCACAATGTGTCCTTCTGTAGGACAGGGGAGGTCAGGTTAGAGGTCTCCCACATGGAAAGATTCGACAGCAGAGCTCTCCGAATGGATGCCTGGAAACCCACCTCGCGTTACCACAGGAGCCAAGGAACAGGGCAGCTTTGATCCGCTGCCTCTCATTCAACGTTCCAAGGGATCTGAGTTGACAGAGGTTCTCAGTCTGACTGGTCGCAATGCTGCTTGGTGTCCAAGGATCTTAGAATGTGGCTGTGGCTCTGGGGCCATGCAGGAATCTCCTAGGCTGAGGGTTGGTCCCCGTTCTCAAGAGAGAGTTTTCCTTCTCGAGACCAGAGGGATTCTATTGTATGGCTAGGGGCCACACTTTGAGCCATAAGTTGGTTTTCCAGAAGAGGCCTGAGGGACGGAGGCTTGGAAATCTAAGCTAGGTATTGGATGGGGTTCTAGGGGCATTTCATGTTCAATCTTTAGACTCAGGTCCATTGACATGTGTTTCTTTCTGCAGGTTGGTGCAGAAGGTTTGTCAGTCTGACTTCGCATTTTTTCCAGAGCAGCCAATGAAATTGGTGTGGGATCAGGTGCCTTGAAAGTTTCTCCCATCATGGAAGGTTTGGGCAACTGAGATGTGCAGAGTTCCCTCGGGAGAGCAGGCCGAGTGATGCTGTTTGGTTCTGGAGTTCCCATCCTGGAGGGCATGGGGTCACGGCTTTGGGAACCAAGTCTTCAGACAGCAACTCGGGGAGGAATTAGGAGCGAAGTTATGGCAGGCCCGATCTGCAGACCCTGAAAGCAGCTCCTCAGGATTTGAAATTCGGATGCCTGGGAGCAGTAGCTGAGGCTTTTCTGTCTGGACCCTATATCTAGGATGGCCTCAGAATGATAGGTTTGCTACATGGGTCCATGAGAGGTTCTTCCTATCTGGGGTTTTTCCCCGGCTCCCAAGAATTTGCTGTCTTTCTGGGGCAAGGGAAGAGTGCTGTTTTCCACGTCAGGGGTCCCGCCCAAAAAGGATTCCAGAGTGGGGTTGTGGGTCACGTGGCCTGGAAAACCCCACCAAAGGTTAGGATTTGGGCCAAGAGACACGAGAGTCCTGCTTTCTGGCTTCCTGGACCAGCCCCCAATAGGGTGTGCCTAAAGGGTTCTCAGGGTGAGGGTCACAAAACCTGATTGTGCCAAGCTGCCCCTCCTGAGTGTGCGTGGTCTCATGGGCCCTGTAGCTGGCTTCCGCTCTAGAGTAGGACAACCATCTCAACATCCACATTCCTGCCATGAGGAAGGAGGAGTACTCTGCTGTGATTCAGGTTCCCCCATAGGCAGCGATTTGCGCTACCTTCTGGGGTCAGATACCTGCATACCCAGGTTCGCAGGAGATGATGGGCTCTGAACAAGACATGGCCCACCTGCAGGATATGGGTTTTGTTATGTGGCTGGCTTACAGGCATCCGGGGCTCGGGCTGTGTCAGACAGAGCATCAGTTCACAGGCGGCCTATGATATCAGGGTGCCCTTGAGGGCCATGCTGCTCGACCCTCATCAGGGGATTTTGGGCAGACCCGTAAGGCATTTCTTCCTTAAGGTGGGCAGGCAGAAGGCAGCTTTGTTTTTCCAGAATTCCCAATATGNCTATGATATCAGGGTGCCCTTGAGGGCCATGCTGCTCGACCCTCATCAGGGGATTTTGGGCAGACCCGTAAGGCATTTCTTCCTTAAGGTGGGCAGGCAGAAGGCAGCTTTGTTTTTCCAGAATTCCCAATATGGATGGCCTGCTGGCAAGGTGTGTGAGGATGGAAGTCTGAAAACAAAGCTATGCTTACGTTCAGTGCCGAGGCCATAACAGTTCCAATGTGCAGCGTCTGTTTCGAGATCTCAAGCACCTGAGGACGATCGAGTGTGAGATGTGTGCTCACGGTGAATTTGTATCCATGATGGCCCACAAATGCTCGTGCGGCCCCAAGAAGACTTGGCGGCTTTCCGAAGCTGGAGCTTGTGAGCTGCTCCAAACAGCAATGTGTCCTTCAGCGGGACAGGGGAAGTCCAGTTAGAGGGCTCCAGGGTCCCTATATGGAAAGATTCGATAGCAGAGCTCTCCGAATGGATGCCTGGAAACTCCACCTCCGTTACCACTGAAGCCTAGGGACAGGGCAGCTTTGATCCAGTGGCTCTGCTTCGCAGTTCCAAGGGATCTAAGTTGACGGGGTTCTCAGTCATACGGGTCAAAATGTGCTTGGTGTCCAGGGAGACCTTAGAATGTGGCGGAAGCTCTGGGGCCATATAGGAACCTCCTAGCCTGTGGGTGGAACCCCGTTCCCAAGAGCAAAGTTTCCTTTCAGGACCAGAGGGGTTCTATTGTATGGCTCAGGGACCACACGTTGGGCCCTATGTTGGTTTTCCAGAACAGGCCGGAGGGACAGAGGCCTGAAAACCTAAGCTAGGTTTTGGATGAGGTCCTAGGGGAATGTCAGGTTAAATCTTCGGACTCAGGCCCATTTACGTGTGTGTCTTCCTGAAGGTAGGTGCTGACGGTGTCTCATACACAGTATTTTTTCCAGAGCGGCCTATGAAATTGGGGTGGGTTCAGGTGCCTTGCAGGTGTCTCCCATTCTGGATGGTTTGGGCAACTGAGACGGGCAGATATTCCTCGGGAGAGCAGGCCCAGTGATGTGGTGTGGTTCTGGGGGTCCCATCCAGGAGGGCAGTTGGTTAAGTTTTGGGGACGAAGTCTTCAGACAGCAACTCGGGGAAGAATTAGGGGCGAGGTTAGGGCAGGCCCGATGTGCAGACCCTGAAAGCAGCTCCTCGGGATTTGAAATTCGGGTGCTTGGGAGGCAGTAGCAGAGGCTTTTCTCTTTGGAATGTATACTTAAGATGGTCTCGGAATGGACGGGTGAGCACATGGGTCCATGGGTTATTCTCCCTTTCTGGGGATTCTGCAGGCTTTCAAGAGTTTTGGGTTTTTCTTGGGGAAGGAAGAGTGCTCCTTTCCATCTCAGTGGTCCTGCCCAAACAGGGATTCCAGAGACGGGTTGTGGGTCACGTGGCCTGTACAACCCCACCAAGGGTTAGGATTTGGGTCTAGGGGTACAATAGGTTCTCTCTGTGGGATCCTGGTCCAGCCCCGACAGGATGTGCTTGAAAGGGGTCTCAGGCTAAGAGTCACAATGCCTGTTTGTGCACAGTTGCCACTCCTGAGTGGGCGTGGTCATGGGCCATGCAGGTGGCTCCCACTCTGAAA
>NW_019156530.1:0-3356 GCF_002288905.1 Enhydra lutris kenyoni | reverse complement strand
ACTCACCATTTAATAGATTTATTTGGTCACAGAAATGAGTCTGTGTATGTGTGTGTGTATGTACATGTGTAAAGCAATTACTTTACATCTCAGGTAATATTTTTTTTTCTTCAGGACATAGTTTTAAGTTATTACCTCTACCAAAAAAATCATATTTCAAAATGAGGCAAATAGGTTTAAATGTGGAAATATTTCACATGCCATAGGAGAGTGACTAAGAATCCAGAGTAAAGACTAGAAGTTGGAATTATTATTTATAGGAATATAATGAATAATAAATATCTATTATTTGCCAGGGCCACCTAGGGTACTCGGAATGTCACTGGACATCTCAGATGTGCTCTTACTTTACAATTCTAAATACTCAAATATTAGATACTACATTTATTTTACATAGAATAGCATGCACTCTTTATGGCAAGGCATCATGAACATGTGCATTTGTATTAGAATCTCCATATATAGCAAATAAAAACACAGAGTATGCAGTTATATATACTTCTCAGATAAAGGACAAATGTTATTTTTAGTATAAGCATGTGCCATGCAATATTTGGGATTCATGTATACTAACAATTATCCATTTTTATCTGAATTCAAATTTAACTAGGTATTATGTACTTTATCTGGCAACTATTTTTATATATCTAACACTATACTCGAATCAGTCTTCATATTGATGTTCAAGACAACAATAACTGCTAACAGTTACATAGGATCATCACATTGCATTAAACTTTTTTTTCATGTTGCGATAGAACCCATATAACATAAAGTTTACTGTCTTAACCATTTTTAGGTATGCAGTTCAGTAGTGTTAAGTGCATTCACATTGTGCCACCAATCTCCAGAGCTCTTTCCATCTTGCAAAACAGAAGTTCTATACCCACTGAAGCACCTGTCATTTCCCCCTCACTGTGGCCCATCAATCACCCTTCTACTTTCTGTCTTTTTGAATTTAACTACTCTAGGAACCTCTTATAAGTAGAATCATGAAGTATTGTTTTTTTTTGTTTGTTTGTTTCTGTTAGTTTTTGTTTCTGTTGACTGTCTTATTTCACTAAGCATAGTGTCTTTAAGGTTTACACATGTAGCAGGTGTCAGAATTTCCTACCTTTTTAAAGGCTGAATACTATTCTACTTTTAGTTATCTTTTCACCTGTAAATAGATATTTGGAATGCTTTTACCTTTTTTGGTTATTATAAATAATGCTTCAGAGTTGGTGTCTTGATCCCTTCGAGCTACAGTAACAAAAATCCACTGACTGGGTAGCCTATAAATAGCAGAAATGCATTTCTCACAGTTTTGGAGGCATGGTTGGGTGAGGGCTCTCTCACAAGATGCAGACTTTTCACTGTGTCCTTCCATGGTAAAAGGGGCTGGGGAGCTCTGTGGGATCTTTCTTATAAAGGCACTGATCCTGTTCATGAATATTCTACCCTCAACCTATTTACCTGCCAAAGGCCTCACCTCCTAACACCTCCACATTGGGCATTAAAATTCTAACATTTAAATATTGGGAGATCATAATAATGTAGACCATAGATTTGATTTCTCCTCAGGCTCTTCTTCTTATCCTATAAATGGCCATTTTCTCCCTGTAATATCTGTCTACTAAGTAAATCTGTATCCTAACTTTCTTTTCTTATTAAAACACCAGTCACCTTAAGCTAGGGCCAAACTCATTTAAATTTAATTATCTCTTTCAAGACTGTATCCAGATACAATCACTTTCTGAGCTACTAGGAGTTAGGAACTTGGAGGGACATAATTCTGTTAGTAATAGGTATAAAACCAAAAGTGAAATTCCTAGATCATATGGAAATTTTTTTTTGAAATTTTGTTTTTATTTTTTGAGGAAACTCCATACTGGTTTTCATAGTAACTACACCTTTTATGTATCTAACAATAGTGCATAAGGATTCACTTTTCTCCACATCCTTCACAACACTTGTTACTTTTTTTGATAGTAGCCATCATAGTGGGTATGAAGTGCTATCTCATTGTGGTTTTGACTTACATTTTCCTAATTTTGAAAATCTTTTCACAAACTTATAGGCCATTTCTGTATCTTATTGCAAAAATGTCTATTTGAGTCCTTTGCCCATTATTTGTTTTTATTTTACTTATTTATTTTTTAAAGATTTTATTTATTTATTTGTCAGAAAGAGATAAAATTAACACAAGCAGGAGGAGCAACAGGCAGAGGGAGAAGCAGACTCTCTGCTGAGCAAGGAGCCTGATGCAGGACTTGATCCCAGGATTCTGGGATCATGACCTGAGCTGAAGGCAGACACTTAACTCACTGTGACCTTTTTTTTTTTTTTTAAATTGGATTGTTTTGTTGTTGAATTAAAGGAGTTTTTTTTTTTTTAATGTATTCTGGATACTAAACCTTTATCAATATATGATATGCAGATATTTTCTATCATTCTGTAGGCTGCCTTTCACTCTATTGGTTATGTCCTTTATGCACAAAAGTTTTCAATTTTAATGTATTCACTTTTTCTGTGTTAATTTTTGCTGCCTGAGCTTTTCCTGTCATATCAAAGAATTCATTTCCATGTCCTATATCATGAAGACTTTCCCCTGTTTTCTTCTAAAAGTTGTATAGTTGCAGCTCTTACATTTAAGTTTTTGAGTCATTTTGAGTTAAGTTTTGTTTATGGTGTAAAGTAAGTGTGCACTCATTTGTGTTGCTTGTGAATTTGCAATTTCCCTAATAGCATTTGTTAAAAAGACTCTCCTTTCCCCATTGAATGATCTTGGCACCTTTGCCAAATATCATTTGACCATTTAGATGAGAGCTTATTACTGGATTCTCTGTTCTTTCCATTGACCTATAGGTCTGTCTTTATTTGAGTACTACATTGCTTTTAGTACTGTTGTTTTATGATAAGTTTCGAAATCAGGAAATGTGAGAACTCCAACTTCATTCTTTTTCAAGATTGTCTTGGCTATCCTTGTCTCTTGTGACTCCATATGAATTTTAGGATAGTTGTTTTTATTTCTGTAAAAAAAATTGCATTGAGATTTTCATAGAGATCACATAAGTCTACTTTTTGATGGATAGTTATTCTGTTCTTACTCCAATACAGTTCTTAGTGTTCAGAGTCATTTCTAATTTTATTAGTTTGGATATTATCTCTCTGTGGGAGGTAATGTTAAAGATGCTACCTGGCAGCAAAAAGCAGCACTTCTGAGATAGGATAGCATAAAGAGAAAAAGAAAAACCCTAATTTACAAGTATCAAAAGTTTTTAAAAAGTGGATATATATGTATGTATTTATGTATTGTTGTGCTCTGGTTGCCATAACAAAATACCACAGGCTGCATGGCTTAAATAGCAGGAACA
>NW_019156529.1:0-3357 GCF_002288905.1 Enhydra lutris kenyoni | reverse complement strand
GTAATAGATCTTAAGCTTGCTTACCAAAAAAATTTCAGGTGATTATGAGGTGATGTGTTTATTAATTTGATTGCAGTAATCATATTATAATGAATATGTACATTAAGTCATCAGGTTGTACACTTTAAATATATGTAATTTTATGTGCTCATTATACCTTTAAAAATCTGGGGAAAATGGTTGCAATGGTAAATATGTTAGATGAATTTTACCACAATTAAAAGTAAATATTAATAAAAGTAATACTTGTAGGTGTAAAAAAAACAAAAACAAACCCATACATGCCCATTAGTCGGGGCCATTGATTGTTACCCTCTCCCTTCTGCACGCCCTCCAGGCCCACAGCTTGCCCCATCCATCCCACCCTCCTGGCCAATGGCCAGCCTGCAACCAGGCAGGAAGTGACGTTGACACCCCTGGGGGTTTAGGCCTCCTGTGGCTTCTGAGGCCTCCCTGGGATCACCCCCAAGAAAGCTAGCTCTTGAAAATGAAACCTGTAGTAGTAGGCATAAGAACAACAGCCAAAAGACTCGTTGAATAATGCAAACGGTATTATGTGGGAAATCAGAGCCAAAATTGTAGGAGAACAAACAGAGAAGACAGACCCAGAAGGTGTGCGTGGCAAGTCCAGGTGTGAGGAAGGGGTGTTGTAGGGGGACAAGAGATGTGATGCAAGTGTCCCGCTCAGCAGGGGGAAGGCGTGGGGACCAGCGTCCCACAGAGTCATGGGAAGAGGGAGGTAGGGAGGGGCCTGAATGGAGACCCCACAGTGCCGGCCAAGTCCTGGATGACTTGTTAGCCACAGGAGGCATGAACACTGGGAGCTCAGCCTTTGGCCCAGATTCCAGAGGAATGCAATGGGAGCAGCATACAGTTCAGTAGGGTGGGGTGGTGACTTCTTGATACTGACTGATCCCTGGGACAAAAGTAGCATTTCCTTCTAAAGCCTGTCATCTTGTCACCCACGCAAGATTCCCATTCTATGATGTCACATCGCTGTCGTTTCCCTGACATGATTTTTGAGCTTAGTGTCTGCTGAGCTGACGCACTTAGACAAGGAGGAAGAGTCCAGAGTGGCAGCTTCTGGCTAGAGACCACAGAGAGGAGGAGCGCCTGCCTCTGGTTGCGTCATCAGAGAGCTCACTCCTCTGTTAACGGAAGGGTTGAAGCTTCCAGCCCAGCTGGGAATACCAGGTGGTAACTGATCTGAGGCCTTATTAAGCTACACTGTGCTGCACATTCTCTCTTAGCTAGCTTCTTTCCTAACTTATCCTCAGGGCTATTTTGTTTTTATTCTTTTTTTAATTTTTAAAAGATTTTATTTATTTACTTGAGACAGAGAGCGAGACCGAGGCCCAATGCAAGCCTGCAAGTGGTGGGAATAGGCCAAGGGTGAGGGAAAGGGAGGGAATCTGAAAAGGTCCCTTCAGTGGGCCCTGTGGGGACCCTGAGATCATGACCTGAGTGAAACCAAGAGTTGGAGACTTAACCAGCTCAGCTGCCAAGCTGCTCCATATTTTTAAACATTTTGTTAAGATTTTATTTTTTAATCACTGTACCCAATGTGTGGCTCAAACTCTCAACCCTGAGATCGAGAGCAGTCTCTGTTTAAACCAGAGGTGGGAAAATCTGCCTGAACACCAAGGTTCATGTTAGTTACTAAAGGGATTTTGTAGAGAGAGTCTTTTTTTTTTTTTTTCCTTTTTAAGGATTAAATCAAGTTCTGGAGTTCCAGAGCCTGGGCATCTCACAGACAATATCAGCTTTATTTCTGGTGCTGGGTTTTGACACCTATTAATTGCTGGAAAGCTGGTATTCATTCCTCTATGTCGAATTTTCAGGAACACATTTCTCATAAACCATGCTGGCTTTTTTACTCCTTGCAGACAGAAAGAACACACTCCAAGGTCTCAGTAAGGACCTTTTCTAGGATTTGGACTTTGGTAGGTGTTGTGGGGGATCATGGAAAGAGGCAGATTTGTTCTCTACTGAACACTATTAGCACTTCCAATTCTATGATTATAGTAAAGAAGTAATAGTCATTTCCTTATGAAGAGAGGATGATGTTTGGGTTGTAGTTTGTGCTGTAACCTTGTTTTCATCTGTCCTGAACAATATTGTCAGGAGGCCTTGTTTTGTCTCATTTTATCAAGGTCTCAAAGCAGTATTGTCTGAGGTTGATATTCTGCTTGCATGATTATTTCAAACATGAGAATATACAGTCAGGCTGGGAGTGTCAGTTGAGGGCATCAGAGGCTGGTATTGTTCATTCTCACTAGAAATCTATAACACAGAAGAAGAAAATAGAGAGCTCTGATCTTACAGCTGTAGCTGGAAACCTGACTGGGAAAGTGTGACTTTGACTAATTGTCTTGAAATTCCTGTGTCTCAATTTCTCATTTCAAATGGCTCAACCATTTGAACCCTGCATGGGTTGTCCCAGGTGTGAAATTGATAGAGGAGGAAGTTTGATATGAGCCGGAGACCCATAGGAGGTACACAGTGCTTTCGTTGTTTCCCAACTCCTGGGCTAACAGATCAAGAACAGCAGGTGCAGAGCATGTGCTCTCCTTTCCAGCCTGGGTCCTATGGCTTTATGATATTTACATGGTGGTTTCAGTGCCCCAGTGGGGACAGATGGGAATGACAGTTCCAGGAAGAACTTTGTTAGGTTCCGAACTGCCCCTGCTGACCAGTAGGTTGAGTTCCTTAGATGATTGGAAAAAATCTCGGTTGGAGACCACCTTAGCTGTAACCCATAATCTGTGAGACAGGAAAAGAAGAGACACTCCTAACCCCCCAGCTGTTGCCAACTCGAGGTCTTCCTGCTCACCCATCTTGAGGGTGTACTTACTGTAGTTCACCCATGATTGTAAACCAACTGAGTATAAACTGTAGGAGTGTAGAATTGTGACAAAAGTATATTCCAGGGAAAAGTCCTTCTTGACATTTTTGTTTTAACAGTGGGAATGTTGATTGACCAGTGTCCCCTGATATTCAGAAGTGGGCTTCTTGAGGGTGTGTGAGGAGCCTGGACAGGGAAGTGTGCAGCCAAGGCCTGTGTGGGGGCTCTGCTGTTATCAGCTGGTGGGGGAAATTCACCTAATCCCTGTGGGCTTCAGTTTCCTCATGTGTAAGATACAGTTGATATTCAAATTCTCCAAAGTCCCTTCCTGCTCAGTTTCTGCGAGTGCATGAGGGACTAAGGTGCCTGTTACACGGCCCTGTAACAGGGACTACAGCCGAGACCTGACTTGGTCCCTTCTCTGTGTGTCTCCCGCAGGAGACTGAGCTGAGTCCACACTGAAAGCAGAGAATGGAGAGAGGAGATGGAAGACAGGATATCAGCAAGTTTGG
>NW_019156528.1:0-3255 GCF_002288905.1 Enhydra lutris kenyoni | reverse complement strand
GAGATACATTTTTATTGACATCATGTTACCTTTGAAGTCTTTCTTTCTGTAGATTTTCTCCATATTTCTGTTCACTGATATTCTTAGGATTTTTCCTCTTTTTTAGACCACCCCTTAATATTTATTATAGTGTCACCTTGGTGGTCATATACTTTTTTAAGCCTTGATGGTCTTGGAAACTCTTTACCTCTCCATCCATTTTGAATTTCAGTCTTGCTGGATAAAGTATTCTTGGTTGCATGATCTTCTCATTTAGTGCCCTGAATATAACTTGCCAGTCCTTTCTGGCTTGCCAGGTTTCTGTGGAGAGGTCTGACATTATTTTGATGGACTTTCCTCTGTACCTAAGGAGCTTCTTTGTCCTAGCTGCTTTCAGGAGAACCTGTCTACAATTATGATTCCTCATTCTTACTATCAGGTTTCGTGAGGACTTTCAAGATTCTATAGTCTTGAGGGGAGACCGTTCTACCTCTAGTACATGAATGCAGGTTCCATTTGCGAGTTTGGGAAAATTTTCATGGAGAATTTGTTCCACTATAACTTCTAGACTTATGTCTTTCTCCCGCCCCTCAGGGATTCCAATAATTCTGATGTTGGAACGTTTCATGGCCTCATTTATTTCCCTAATTCTGTTTTCGTGGCTTCTAAGCTGTTTGTTCCAGGCTTCCTCCCGATCCTTTCTCTCTATCTTTTTGTTCTCCAGATCACTAATTCTATCTTCTGTCTCAGTTACCCTAGATTTTAAAGAATTTAGTTTATATTGGAACTCATTGAGAACATTGTGAACCTCATCCCTGGTGGCTTGCAGTTCCACCCTTACATTGTGACCATCATCCCTGGTGGCCTTCAGTTCTGCCCTTATCAATTCCATTTTGTCATCCATGGCTTTTTCCAACCTAGCTATTGCCTGGATAATTGTTAGCCTGAATTCCCTTTCTGACATATTGTCTATGTCGATAGCCATTAGCTCTGTTGCAGAAGGCCCAGCCTTGAATTTTTCTGCTGTTGGGCATTCCTCCTCCTAGTCATTTGATGAGAGATGGCTGAACGGTTGTAGTTGAATGTATCGACCATGACGTAGTCAAGGTGCACCCTGGAACGCTTTTGAGCAATCAAGAGTCCTCACTGAAGCAAAAGAAAAAAGAAAGAGAGAAAAAAGAAAAAAAAGAGAGAGAGAGAGAGAGAGACAGGGAAAAAAAGAAAGAGAAATAAAAGAGAAATCTCAGTTCAATTGGGCCCCAAGGTAAGGTTTATGAAGTATATAAAGAAAAACAGACGAATGAAAAGACTGATAAAAGTAGATAAGAGAAAAAATATATATGCAAAAAAAAAAAAAAAAAAAGAACCTCGTCAAAAGAACTGCAAGAGTCAGATTTATATACTACCAGGACAAACACAAATACACAGAAACAATAGTGGAAGAAAAAGATGGGATGGTGGTTATAAATTCTCAGTGTGGGCGAGGAAGGCTCTTTTGATTCTTCCTGGATGTATCTTGATATCTTTGTTAAAGGACTCAACTTTCCTAAGAGAAAGGGGAATTAAAAATTGGTTTACCTATAGGAGTACTATTGATTGGGGAAAGAAGATTACCTTGAAATTTAACTCTATATGAATATTAAAAAATTAAAAAAAGACTAAACTAAACTAAACCAAAATTATAAACATTGAAAAAATAGAAAAGCCAAAGAAAAACACGGTATATGTATCAAAAGTTTAGTTTAAAATGTTATTATGGAATTTGATGTACTGGACATCTCACTGTGATGGTAAATAGCTTAAAAATTATCTATAAAATAATGAACCAGAATAGTGGGAACAAATTAAAAATAAAAGTTGTGGGCGCCTGGGTGGCTCAGCGGGTTAAAGCCTCTGCCTTCGGCTCGGGTCGTGATCCCAGGGTCCTGGGATCGAGCCCCACATCAGGCTCTCTGCTCAGCAGGGAGCCTGCTTCCCTTCCTCTCTCTGCCTGCCTCTCTGCCTGCCTGTGATCTCTGTCTGTCAAATAAATAAATAAAATCTTTAAAAAAAAATAAAAAAAAAAGTAAAAGTTGTATCTATGAAGTAGTGGTGGTTGTTCTCTTGTTCCCCCCTCACCAGTTGGCTTTCTGGGGGAGGGCCTGCCACGTGGGTTTTCAGGCAGTGTTTCCTGAGTTAAGTCCTCGTGTCCCCCTCAAGGGGGTGGGCTCTGAGGAAACCAGTTTTTCAGGCTTTGGTTCTCTGGAGGTTTCCGGTTTGTTTGTTCATTTGTTTTCTCTTGCCTTCACAGCTTTTGATGGTTTTTAGAGGTTTAGAGGGAAGCATACTGCACCCAGACCTCCCTCTCAGAGAAGCCTCAGTCTGTTCCCCTCTGGGTGCTGCAGAGCACATAAATTTCCCCTTGGCTGATGGCAGAGCACATTCCCAGTCACGGTCCCTGGGGACACAGCAATTCCTGCTTGTACCCAAATCTATGACAACGGTGGCTGTCTGGGCAGCTCGAGAATGCCAGAGAGGTCCCAAGCAGAGATAGCATACTGGAGATTTTCCTGCTGGTCTGGGCTAGGAGTGCTCAGACTTTCCAAGTCTGAGAGCGCTGGGTTGGGGCCTGCACCCACCCCTATCAGGAGATGGTGTGGGGCGTGACTCAGACTCATAACACTGCATAGTGCACGCATGGAGAGTGCAAAAAGGCTGTGGTTCTGCTGGCTGGCGAGGTTCTCAGCCCCTCATGGGAGCCACCACCCAGGTGCTCTCGGGCGCACTCACGGCTCAGGGACCAAGACTTAGTTTCTTCACCACACTCTCTCTGGCTCAGTGCCAGGGGTTGCTGTCCTGGGTCCGGGGACTTAAGCTCCTGTCCCTAACTGCTCCGATTCCCACAATTTTCCACCACGATCCTTTGCTCTTTTTGAGTGCTTTCAACCAGACTCCAAGTTAATGATTATCCCCAATCGCAGGGCACTCTCGTATTGGGGTATTACTTTCCAATGGGTCGCTTCTGGTGGCTCCCTCCCCCTTTTGTTTATCTTCTGATATGAGTCTGACGTTCTCACTCCCCTTTACCTGCCCACTGGAGTCTTATGCCCCTGTAGAGATCCAGATGTGTATAATTCTAATCTCAAGCTGATTTCATGGGTTATAGGAGTTCTTTGGTAGGTAATCAGCTCACTTCAGGGTACAGGTTGAAACGGCTATGCCTCCTAGTTCTCTGCCATCTTGCCCAATTCTGTGATTTCTGATAACATATGCCATTCTTGAGACGAGAACACAGAG
>NW_019156527.1:0-3358 GCF_002288905.1 Enhydra lutris kenyoni | reverse complement strand
ACCTTGCTTAAGAGTGCTTGCATCAACCAGAGAGTCAAAGAAGAACTTAAGCAATTCATGGAAACCAGTGAGTATGAAGACACTTCAGTCCAAAACCTATGGGATACAGCCAAGTCGGTCCTAAGGGGGAAGTACAGAAGCATTCAATCCTCCCTCAAAAAAAAAAAAAAAAAAAAAAAGAAAAGAAAAGAAAAGAAAAATCCAGAATACACCAGCTGTCTTTACACCTTAAAGAACTGGAGAATTAAAAACAAATAAGCCAACTACACACACAAGAAGGGGAATAATCAAGATTAGAGCAGAGATCAATGAGATAGAAACTAGGCATACAGTAGAACGCATCATTGATACTAGAAGCTGGTTTTTTGAAAGAATCAATAAGATCGATGAACCATCGGACACATTAATCTAAAAGAAAAGAAAGGAGACCCAAATTAATAAAATTATGAATGAAAAGGGAGAGATCAGAACTAACATCAGGGAAATAGAAACAATCACCAGAAATTATTATCAACAGCTATATGCATAGTTAAGCAACCTTGATGAAATGGATGCATTCCTGGAAAACTATAAACTTCCAAAACTGAATCAGGAAGAAATTGACAACCTGAATAGACTGATATCTAGTAACGAGATTGAAGCAGTGATCAAAAATCTCCCCAAAACCAGAGCCCAGGACCTGCGGATGCCCTGGGTAATTCTACCAAACTTTTGTAGAAGGAATAAAACCTATTCTCCTGAAGGTGTTTCAAAAAACTGAAGCAGATGGAAAACTTCCAGACTATTTTTATGAAGCCAGCATTACCTTGATTCCCCAAACAGACAAAGACCGCACCAAAAAGAATTTCAGACCAATATCCCTGATGAATACGGATGCTAAGATTCTCAACAAGATCCTAGATAATAGGATCCAACAGTACATTAAAAAGATTATCCACCATGACCAGGTGCAATTTATCCATGGGATGCAGGGGAGGTTCAACATTCGCAAATCAATTAATGTGATAGAACAAATCAATAAGAGAAGAGAGAAGAACCATATGGTCCTCTCAATTGAAGCAGAAAAAGCATTTGAGAAGATACAGCATCTGTTCCTGATTAAAACACTTCAAAGTATAGGGATAGAGGGAACATTCCTCAATTTATCTAATCTGTCTATGAAAAACCCGCAGAAAATATTATCATCAATGGGGAAAAGCTAAGAGCCTTCCCTTTGAGATCAGGAACACAAGGATGCCCACTCTCACCACTCTTGTTCAGCATAGTATTAGAAGTCCTAGCAACAGCAATCAGGCAACAAAGGGACATAAAAGGTACCCAAATTGGCAATGAAGAAGTCAAACTCTATTTGCCGACGACATAATACTTTATATGGAAAACCCTAAAGTCTCCACCCCCAAACTACTAGAACTCATACAACAATTGAGTAATGTGGCAAGATACAAAATAAATGTACAGAAATCAATTGCTTTCTTATACACTAGCAATAAAAATACAGAAAGGGCAATTAGAGAATGGACTCCATTTACTATAGCACGAAGAATCATAAGATACCTGGGAATAAACCTAACCAAAGAGGTAAAGGATCTATAATGGAGGAACTACAGAACACTCAAGAAAGAAATTGAGGAAGATACAAAAAGTTGGAAGACCATTCCATGCTCATGGATCAGAAGAATAAACATTGTTAAAATATCTATATTGCCTAGAGCAATCTATACTTTCAATGCCATTCTGATCAAAATTCCAGCAGCGTTTTTCAAAGAGCTGAAGCAAACAAATGTAAAATATGTATGGAATCAGAAGAGACACCGAATCGCTAAGGAAATGTTGAAAAAGAAAAACAAAACTGGGGGCATCACATTACCTGATTTCAAGCTCTACTACAAAGCTGTGATCATGAAGACAGCATGATACTGGCATAAAAAATACACATAGACCAGTGGAACAGAGTAGAATGCCCAGATATGGACCCTCAACTCTATGGTCAGTTAATCTTCGACAAAACAGGAAAAAATATACAGTGAAAAAAAGTCTCCTCAATAAATGGTGCTGGGAAAATGGGACAGCTATATGTAGAAGAATGAAACTCGACCATTCTCTTACACCATACACAATGATAAACTCGAAATGGATAAAAGACCTCAACATGAGACAGGAATCCATCAGAATCCTAGAGGAGAACATAGGCAGTAACCTCTTCGACAATGGCCACAGCCACATCTCTCATGACATGTATACAAAGGCAAAGGAAACAAAAGCAAAAATGAACTTTTGAGACTTCATCAGGATCAAAAGCTTCTGCCCAGGAAAGGAAACAGTCAACAAGACAAAGAGGCAACCCATGGAATGGGAGAAGATATTCACAAATGATAGTACAGAAAAAGGGCTGATATCCAAGAACTATAGACAACTCCTCAAACTCAATACACACAAAGCAGATAATCATGTCAAAAAATGGGTAGAGGACATGAACAGACACTTCTCCAATGAAGACATACAAACTGCAAAAGACACATGAAAAAAATGTTCATCATCACTAGCCATCAGGGAGATTCAAATTAAAACCACATTGAGATACCACCTTACACCAGTTAGAATGGCCAAAATTAGCAAGACAGGAAACAACGTGTGTTGGAGAAGATGTGGAGAACGGGGAACCCTCTTACACTGTTGGTGGGAATGCAAATTGGTGCAGCCACATTGGACAACAGTGTGGAGATTCCTCAAGAAATTAAAAATAGAGCTTCCCTAGGACCCTGCAATTGCACTACTGGGTATTTACCCCAAAGATACAGATGTCGTGAAAAGAAGGGCCATCTGTACCCCAATGTTCATAGCAGCAATGGCCATGGTTGCGAAACTGTGGAAAGAACCAAGATGTTCTTCAATGGATGAATGGATAAAGAAAATGTAGTCCATATACACTATGGAGTATTATGACTCCATCAGAAAGGATGAAAACCCAACTTTTGCATCAACATGTATGGGACTGGAGGAGATTATGCTGAGTGAAATAAATCAGGGCAAAGAGTCAATTATCTTATGGTTTTGCTTATTTGTGCAGCATAAGGAATAACATGGAGGACATGGGGAGATATAGGGGAGAAGAGTGTTGGGGGAAATTGGAGGGAGAGACAAACCATGAAAGACTGTGGACTCTGAGAAACAAACTGAGGGGGAGGGGGGTGGCGGGTTAGGTGAGTCTGCTGGTGGGTATTATGGAGGGCAGGTATTGCATGGAGCACTGGGTGTGGTGCATAAACAATGAATCTTGGAACACTGAAAAAAAATAAAATTAAAAACATTGAAAAAAATTCAAAAATTATATATAAAATATAGAGAGAGTAGAAAATAA
>NW_019156526.1:0-3360 GCF_002288905.1 Enhydra lutris kenyoni | reverse complement strand
GGGATGTGGCCACTGCTCACTGCACACGGACTGATTGCCAGCGTGGTGGGAGGAAGGACGAAAATTTGCATTGACAGAAAATCAGGAAAGGGAAGTGTCTCAGCCCATGTCACCCAGCCTCTGTGTGAGACAGGGCAGAAGTGGAACTGAAATGGGGCTGATTCCCAGGCCCTGCCCTACCTCTCCCAGCCTCGAGTCCTGGAACCAGAGTCTCTCTCTAGACTTGGGCTTGCTGGGGATGAAGCAGAGAGAGTGGGGTCTAGGGAGACTCAGTCTGTTCTGAAAGGTCCCAGGACCCGCTGCTCTTGGGTCACCCTTCAGGGAGAGCAGAGAGAGGCCCTGGCGGGGGCTCTTCCCCTTCCTGTGAGGCTATCCCTCTAGGACCCGTGATGAGGAACTCGGGGCCTGGGTTGTACCATACCCCATGCATCTATCCATCCAGCACACACTGAGGACTTTATAAGCTGTCTGCACCACTGGGGACCATGAGAGGCAACGCCAGGACCCCGACCCTCACTGCTCTTCTCTGCCTCAGTGAGCTTTCTGGAAAAGAGGAGGGATGGGGTCGCCCCCCTTCCTGCCCCCAAGATCCTGGCCCCTGAGAGACCTCGGGACTGGAGAGGATCAGTAGGGGCAGAACTTCTTGGGGGAGGCGTGTACTCAGCCCCAGATGTGACCCCAGCAACCAGGGGCCCAGACCAGGCTTGGAGCAGCTACGTGTGGGTGCGGGAGGTACTCACGGGAACTCTCTTCCAGGGCTGTGTCGGGGCCTGTGGGATGAGGCACAGACGGGTGAGTCTTCCCCAGATCTCCTATCTCCAGCAACGACCCCCTAAGCACCCGGGGGGCATAGAGGGTCAGGGCTGATGGTGACTGATGTGGGAGGGGCTTTGGGGTGACAGGTGGGAAGCTGAGAGGAGAAGGGCCCCCTTGCAACTCCCCATCTGATTCCTTTCCAGGTACCCTCCCCAAACTCTCCATCTGGGCTGATCCCAGCCCCATGGTCACCAAGGGGAGCCGTGTGACCATCTGGTGTCAGGCGTCTCTGCAGGCTGACCGCTACTGTCTGTATAAAGACAGGCTCTCTGAGCCCTTGGAGACCTTGGAGACCTCACAGGGTTCCAGCAACAAGGCCAGTTTCTCCATTACATCCATGAGCTTACACGATGTAGGGCAATACCAGTGTTTATATCAGAGCGGGGAGAGCTGGTCACAGCTGAGTGACCTCTTGCCCCTGGTGATGACAGGTAAGGACAGGAGCTGGTCCCCTTCCCCAGGACCCCTCCTCCAGGCAGAAGGGAATGACTGTGGCTTCACGGGGACCCCTTGTTCACAGTCCACAGTACATTGGGTCCATGGGGTCCGTGGGGTGATGGTCCCTGTAACCAGCTCCCTCTTTCTCCCTCAGGACAGCATGACGCACCCTCCCTCTCAGCCAACCCAGGCCTGTGGTGATCTTGGGAGGGAACGTGTCCCTCTCCTGTAGCTCATCGTGGCCACGGGGGTCATTCCATCTGCTGAAGGAGCGGGGGGCTGATGCGCCCCAACACCTAGAACGGAAGTTCCGTCATGAGAGAGGGCAGGGGCTCTTCCACATGGGCCCCGTGAACACCTCCCATGCGGGGACCTACAGATGCTACGTTTCTTCTGAGTCGTACCCCAATTTGTGGTCACAGCCCAGTGACCCTCTGCACCTTCAGGTCACAGGTGAGGGAGACACAGCCTCACCCCATCTACTTCCTGGACCCAGATGACTGACCTAAGCTATATGCCCAGTGGAACCCTGGGGTTGATGGGGGATGAGTGACACTGTCGTCCCGGGCCCAGAACCACAGGTGGGAGAACGTGGGAGGGGCCCATGAGAGCCTCCCTGCAGGCCCTGGGCCAATATGGGGAGTGCGTCCCCAGTACCACTGTCCCCTGCTGTCCAGGTGTCTACAGGGCGCCCTCCCTCTCGGCCCAGCCGGGCTCCCTGGTGCAGTCTGGAGACAGTGTGACCCTCCAGTGTCGCTCAGAGACCGGCTTTGACAGATTCGCTCTGACCAAGGTCGAGGAGCTCAGAGCTCCCCAGCGTCTAGAAGGGCAACCCAGCCCCAACTTCCCCCTGGGCCCTGTGAGCAACACCCTCGGGGGCCAGGACCGATGCTACTGTGGACACAAGAACTCCTCCACCTGGTCAGCCCCCAGTACCCCTCTGGGTGTCCTGATCACAGGTGAGGAGCTCCCTGACCCATGTCCTAACTGTCTGCTCAGGGTCTGGGACCACGGTTGCCCCTGGGTGATGGGGTCCAGGCCGAGGGCCAGGAGCCCAGGCTGAGGTGGGGATGTGGTCTAGAGACAGGGACTGAGAAAGGGACAGTGAGGGCCATGGGGATAAAGGACACCCACTCAGAGAGACGGGAGGTGCCGAGAGGGGGTCCCACACAGAGTCCCTGGGAGAGAATGGTAGCCTCCCACCCAGGGTCAATGGCATGTGGGGGTGGCTCTTTACATGTCACGACCTTCCTCTCCCCCAGGAATGTATGCGAAACCGTCCCTCTCGGCCCAGCCGGGGATGTCAGTGTCCTGGGGGGAGAACGTGACCCTGCAGTGTCACTCTGAGATTTGGTTTGATACCTTCCACCTGTCCAAGGAGGGGTCCCTCGCTCCTCCCCAGGTCCTTCGTCTGCAGGACACAGCAATACCTTCTCAGGTCAACTTCACCCTGAGTCCCGTGACCTCAGACCTTGACGGGACCTGCTGGTGCTACGGCTCACACAGCAATGCCCCCTACCTGTTGTCACAGCCTAGTGACCCCCTGGAACTCCTGGTCTCGGGTGAGGAGTCCACACTCCATGTCCATTGAGGGCCCTTATGCTTGAGTCACATCGGGTCCCTGAAGAGCTCTGGGCTGGGAAGGGAAGGAGGGAACAACAGGGAGCTCAGCCACTGGGTTATCCCCTCTGTGGGGCATGAAAAGACGGAAAGTGCCATGCCCTCTCCGTGTCTTACCCTGACCAGAGGGACAGAGGCAGGACTAGATGAATACAGGGAGGAAACAAAAGAGTATAAAAGACAAGCAGCGACAAGGAGCAGTAGGGCTGAGTGGGACAGAAGACCCAGCACAGCCCCACAGCACCCTCTTCTTCTAAGCAGCATTTGCAGTTTACACTCCCAGACCCCATAGACAATCTTCATGTCTGCTGGGAACAGAGTCCTCTTAGCCTAGAGCATACACAACCTCTCCAGTCCTGGCCTGAACTAAGTTGATTCTCCTCACTTCAAATGTTTACAAAGGGGTTGTTCCCACCAGACTGGAGATGGGGTTGGGGGCATTTGAAGAGAGTCGCCTCGTGTCTCCAGCAATATTGAGATCGTGGG
>NW_019156525.1:0-3361 GCF_002288905.1 Enhydra lutris kenyoni | reverse complement strand
AAAAAAAAAAAAAAAGAAAACACATGGGGCACCTGGCTGGCTCAGTGGGTTAATCCTCTGCCTTCAGCTCAGGTCATAATCTCAGGGTCCTGGGATCAAGCTTCACATCAGACTCTCTGTTTGGCAGGGAGCCTGTTTCTCCCTCTCTCTTTGCCTGCCTCTCTGCCTACTTGTGATCTCTCTTTCAAATAAATAAATTAAATATTTTTTAAAAAAGAAAGAAAGAAAACATGTGAACATATTAGTAGGTGGAAAGGGAAAAAAGGGGAGAGGGAAACAAGCCATAAGAGACCCTTAATGATAGAGAACAAACTTAGGGTTGATGGAAGGAGGGGGGTTGGGGATGGGCTAGATGGGTGATGAGTATTAAGGAATGCAATTGTGATGAACACTGCGTATCGTTTCCAAGTGTTGAACCACTGAATTCTACTCCAGAAACCAATATTGCACTGTATATTAACTACCTAAAATTTAAATGAAAATAAATAAATTAAAAAAAATATTGTATATAACAATCAGCTTATGGTTTATATCCTCAGAAGACAGAGATAAGTGAAAAGCACCAAGACATTATAACCACTATTCCAAATTGAAGTTAATTCCTAAACAAAAATGTTTTTAAAAACATCAGGTTCTACGGTGAGTGCTGTGAAGTGTGTAAACCTGGTGATTCACAGACCTGTACCCCTGGGGCTAATAATACATTACATGTTTATAAAAAAATTAAAAATTATGAAAACAAAACAAAACAAAGCCAACCATCATGTTAACTGTGCATTCATGTATTACCAAATTTGTTGATTGCTTTCTTATGTGCCAGGCACTATGACAGAAAAGGAATTATTAAATATCACAAAATAGTTAATCTTATAACCAATAAACAGTGGGAAGAGCCTTGGGCTGGGTGTCTAAATGTGGCTCTTCGCTCATCTGGCTTAGAGACCTTTGGAAGGTTACTTAATCTCACCCTAAGTCATAGTTTCCTTATCTGTAAACTAGATTATATCTAAAATTGCTTTGCAGCTCTAAATTGCCATGTTTTTATGAACAACAATTTTGCATTGATTTTTAAATAAGTTATGGTTGAATAAAATCTTAGGACAAGTTAGAAATATTGGTTAGGCTTTGATGCTAATGAAACCATGCTCATAACTTCCATTTTGATCTAAGTTCTAGAACAGTCTCATACCAGGTCCTACTGACCAGCTTTGCAGAAATTCAAGGTTAGGACATGGGTGTGATAGATAAGTGGCAATTCAACTGGGAGCCCAAGTCCTATGAGATAGCACCATAATTTCATCTTTGAACACCAAAGGACAACACTAAGATTCATTGATTCCTGTTGATTTTCCATCATAGACACTAATAGAAAGTCTCTCCAGGAATTGGTAAAAGGCAGAAAGTGTAATGAGGACAATTGTGCTTTTGTTTGCTACCTTGAAAAGGCACTGACAGTGTGAGGATGGTGCCATTGAGAAGCTGAGGAAACCAGGAGAAAGGACTTTCTCTACTTAAAGATGGAAAGTGTGCTCCTATGTCCTGAGTAGCAGATCTTGTAGCCAGTTTGGGGAGAAAACAAGGCACAGGCATTGTGTATTATTCAAAGCCAGTTTTTGTTCAGATTCCCAAACAAGAGATATTTATTTTGTGCCTTGTATGTACTTGGCACACTTCTAGCAAAGGGGATACCACAAGAAGTCCCACTTGGTGGAGCCTATAGTCTTATAAAACAGGTGCTACATTAATGAGTAACTAAGAGACATGACTTCAGGTGCAGAGAAGGTTATGAAAACTATGCAATTGTGTAATGGTATATAAAGTGCAAGGGAGAAGGGAGGAAAGCAGTAATAAAAAAAACTAAGGGCCCCTGAGAAAGTGACATTTGAGATGGGGCATGAGAGGGGAGAAGAAGACAGCTTTGCAAGAGTGTTGGGAAAATGTGTTTTAAGGGAATAGCCCAGAGAGGGGACTCTGGAATGTTCAAGGAACAGAAAGAAAGTTTGAGTGAATGGAACCCAGGGGATAAGAAGAAAAGACAACTTGAGGTATTTGCAGGCGGTAGAAAAGACTTTCAAATTGTTTCAATTGCATTGGGAGGCCACTGAGAGTTTTAAGCAAGAAGTAACACGATTTACATTTTTAAAAGATGCCTATGGCTGCTGTGTATGTGTATTGTGTTGTGTAGGATTGAGAAGGGAAAAGTAAACTTTATAAAGAAAAGTTTCATAAAGCTTTTCTTTACTAAAAAATAAAATCTGATTTAAAACATTTGCTCTATTGGCATATGTGTCTGCATATCACATATCTTCAATAAAAGCTGAATAGGGTATGTTTCTTATTTGACTGTTCTGTAACCCATGTTGTAAAAACAAGCTCCAAGGGAAGGAGTGACAGTAAGTAATACCCAAAGGACGGCCCAGGATAGATGGGTGGGGAGGGGCATGGCAGGACGGGGCAGGGCATGGTGGGGTAGGGGGGAAGGGGGGTCACGTGGGAGAGAAGAATGGGAGGGAATGGATAGCACAAGAAAAGATATCTCAGAACAAATTAAAGATCAGTAATCAAAAATATGTTTTATGGCAATATGCAAAAAGAAGGAACCCAGATAAATAATTAATCTTATCCTGCTAAAACAGTAATATGGAATGATAACAGGAAAAGGATTTGTATTTTCTAGAGACAGTATAATGTCTTTTCTGAGTTTGCTTAACTTATCGGATCAAGGTTTGGAGGAGCCGGATATTACCACCCAGGGAAGTAAGAAATGCTAATAAACATCTAGGTTTTTTCATGAAGGACTAGGCCAGTATGCTAAAATGTGTGTGTTTATCTTTCACTAAATACTAAATAACATAGTTTCAGGAAAATGCACAAAACAAAATAAGAAAAACAACACAAAAAACTGCAAAAGAATTTTCCCGGAATCTTATATGGGAAAACCAAAGAAATTTGGTTTTCCCATATAAAAATGATTGTTTTTTTTTTAACACTTTGATTTATGTGTCCTGGGCTTTTATTTATGTGTATATTTTTACAACAGGAATTTCATGTTATACATGTCATTCTGTTGTCTGCCTTTATCACTTAACGTATGTAAACAGAGATTACATTTTGTCCATTTTCTTTTTTTCTTACGATGTCTGTATTTGTTATTAAAACACTCAAATACAACATTACAATAAAAATCAGTTAGTATTTTAGAGTGAAAAAGTGGTAAAATGTTGTTGTATAGACTTAGTCCAATTTTTAAATTTATAATTTCTGGGGGGGGGCAGGAGTAGAGGGAGAGAGAGAGAGAGGAAGAGAGAGAATCTTGTGCAGGCTCCACCCCACAACCCTGAGATCATAACCTGAGCCAAAA
>NW_019156524.1:0-3362 GCF_002288905.1 Enhydra lutris kenyoni | reverse complement strand
TAGCATCCATATTCATCAGTGATATTGGTCTGAAATTCTCATTTCTGTTAGGGTCTTTGCCTGGTTTGGGGAGCAGGGTAATTCTGGTTTCATAGAAAGAGTCTGGAAGTTTTCCTTCTTCAATTTTTTGAAACAGCTTCAGGACAATAGATGATCTTTCTTCTTTGAAAGTTTGGTAGAATTCCCCAGGGAATCCGTCAGATCCTGGGCTCTTGCTTTTTGGGAGGTTTGATCACTGCTTCAATCTCGTTACTAGATATTGGTCTATTCAGGTTGTCAATTTCTTCCTTGTTCAATTTTGGGAGTTTATGGTTTTCCAGGAATGCATCCATTTCAACTAGGTTGCTTAACTATTGGCATATAACTGTTGATAATAACTTCTGATGATTGTTTCTACTTCCATGGTGTTAGTTTTGATCTCTCCCTTTTCATTCATAATTTTATTAATTTGGGCTTTTTCTCTTTTCTTTTGGATTAGTGTGGCCAATGGTTTATCGATCTCATTGATTCTTTCAAGAAACCAGCTTCTAGTTTCATTGATACGTTCTACTGTATCTCTGGTTTCTACCTCATTGATCTCAGCTCTAATCTTGATTATTTCCCTTCTTATGTTTCGAGTTGGTTTGATTTGTTGTTGATTCTCCAGTTCGTTAAGGTGTAGAGACAGCTGGTGTATTCTGGAATTTTCAGTTTTTTTGAGGGAGGCTTGGATGGCTATGTATTTCCCCCTTAGGGCCGCCTTTACTGTATCCCATGGGTTTTGGACCGAAGTGTCTTCATTCTCATTGGTTTCCATGAATTGTTTAAGTTCTTCTTTAATCTCCTGGTTGATCCAAGCATTCTTAAGCAAGGTGGTCCTTAGCTTCCAGGTGTTTGAGTTCCTTCTGAACTTTTCCTTGTGACTGATCTCCAGTTTCAAAGCATTGTGATCTGAGAATATGCAGGGAATAATCTCAGTCATTGGTATCGGCTGAGTCCTGATTTGTAACCCAGTTTGTGGTCTATTCTTGAGAAGGTTCCATGTGCACTTGAGAAGAATGAGTATTCTGTTGTTTTAGGGTGGAATGTTCTGTATATATCTATGAGGTCCATCTGGTCCAAAGTGTCATTCAATGGTCTTGTTTCTTTATTGATTTTTTGCTTTGATGATCTGTCTATTTCTGAGAGAGGCGTGTTAAGATCTCCTACTATTAATGTATTCATATCAATATGACTTTTTATCTTGATTAACATTTTTCTTATGTAATTGGCTGCTCCTATATTGGGGGCATAGATATTTACAATTGTTAGATCATCTTGGTGGATAGTCCCTTTGAGAATTATGTAATGTCCTTCTGTATCTCTGTCTACAGTCTTTAGTTTAAAATCTAAATTGTCTGATATGAGAATCGCTTCCCCAGCCCTCTTTTGGGGCTCATTGGCATGAAAGATGCTTCTCCATTCCTTCACTTTCAATCTGGGTGTATCTTTAGGTTCAAAATGGGTCTCTTGTAGACAACATATGGATGGGTTGTGTTGTTTTATCCAATCTGCAACCCTGTGCCATTTTATGGGTGCATTTAGGCCATTCACATTGAGAGTGATTATTGATAGATACGTTTTTATTGACATCGTGCTACCTTTGAAGTCTTTCTGTAGATTGTCTCTATATTTCTGTTCAATGCTATGCTTAGGATTTTTCCTCTTTTAAAGAACCCCCCCTTAATATTTCCTGCAGAGTCGACTTGGTGGTTGCATAGTCTTTTAAGCCTTGCCAGTCTTGGAAACTCTTTTTCTCTCCATCCATTTTGAATGTCAGTCTTGCTGGATAAAGTATTCTTGGCTGCATGTTCTTCTCATTCAGTGCCCTGAATATATCTTGCCAGCCCTTTCTGGCTTGCCAAGTCTCTGTGGACAGGTCTGACGTTATTCTGATGGGCTTTCCTCTGTACGTAAGGAGCCTCTTTGTCCTAGCGGCTTTCAAGAGATTATACCTACAATTATGATTCCTCAATTTGACTATCAGGTGCCTTGATGTTTTTCTGGAATCTATAATCTTGGATGGAGATCTTTCGGCCCCTAGTACATGAACGCTTGTTCCATTCACGGTATTGGGAAAATTTTCTCAAAGAACTTGTTCCACTTTCTTCTAGACTTCTTTCTTTCTCCTCCTCTTCAGGGATTCCAATAATTCTGACATTGGAATGTTTCATGGTGTCATTTATTTCCCTGATTCTGTTTTCATGGTTTCTAAGCTGTTTGTTCCAGGCTTCCTCTTGATCCTTTCTCTCTATCTGTTTGTCCTCCAGATCACTAATTCTATCTTCTTTCTCAGTTGCCCTAGCTTTGTGAGAATTTAGATTAGATTGGAACTCATTGAGAGCATTGTGAACCTCAGCCCTGGTAGCCTTTAGCTCTGCTCTAACATTGTGAACATCTTGTCTGGTCGCTTTCAGCTCAGCCCTAATCAATTCTTTTTGGTCATCCAATGCTTTCTCCAACCTAGCTATTGCCTGGATAATTGTTAGCCTGAATTCTCTTTCTGACATATTGTCTATGTTATAGCCATTAGCTCTGTTGCAGAAGGTCCACCCTCTGTATTTTTCTTCTGTTGGGCATTCCTCCTCCTAGTCATTTTGGTGAGAGATGACTGAACAGATGTAGCTGGTTGTATCATCCGTGGTGCAGTCTGGGTGCACCCTGAAACACTTCTGAGCAATCAGGATTCCCCACCTAAATGAGAGAAAAAAGAAAAGAAAAAGAAAAAAAAAAAGAGAGAGAGAGAGAGACAGGAAAGAAAAGGAAGATGAATGAGAAGTTTCAGCCCAAATGGGCCCCAAGGTAAGATTTATGAGGTATACAAACAAAAACAGACAAACAAAAAGACTGATAAAAGTATATAACAAGAGAAAAAAAATATATGCAAATAAAGGAAGAACCTTGTCGAAAAGAACCCCAAGTGTAAGATTTATATACTATCAGGACAAACACAAAAACACAGAAACACTGGTGGAAGAAAAAGTTGGGAGAGTGGTTATAATTTCTCAGTGTGGGCGAGGAAGGTTGTTTTGATTCTTCCTGGATGTATCTTGATATTTTTGTTAAAGACTCAACTTTCCTAGGCTAAAGGGGGATTAAAAATTGGTTTACCTATAGGGGTAGTATTGATTGGGGAAAAGGGATTACCTTGTAGTTTAACTCTATATGAATATTAGAAAATAAAAATAAAAAAGGAATAAACTAGACTAAACCAAACTGTAATTTAAAAAAATTCAAAAAATAGAAATGCAAAAGAAAAACACAGGTGTATGTATCAAAAAGTTCAGGTTAGAAGGATATTATGGAATTTGATGTACTGGACAGCTCGCTGTGATGGTAAATAG
>NW_019156523.1:0-3362 GCF_002288905.1 Enhydra lutris kenyoni | reverse complement strand
AAAATGTTCTGCTTTTGCACCCAGCTGTTTATAATACTTTGTGGCATCTTTCTGAAGAAGACTCCCTCCCCTCCACCATATCCTCAGCTATACCACACCAAATTCAAGTCTCCATCCTCCTGCCTTCGAAATGGTGGTCAGTTTTCTACTTGTAGCCTTCCAACATTTATATGATCACACATTTGATTGATTTACTGAGTGTTCAGAATGATTTAATAAGTATGTAATTGTATTTGAGGGAGGAGAAACATTTAATTCTTCCCTGCAGAATTCTCTCATTGGATGCTGGACATGTAGACTGCGAACCAGGTGACAGGACGGTTTTGTTGTTCCCCTTCTATGAGAGCTGAATGCCACTATGATATTGGCAAGCAGATCCGTACTGGTGACACAGATTCATCCCTTCCAGGCTTAGGTTTACTGTGGGAAGATGTCCTAAACATACTGTCTACCATATTCTCCACTTATATTTAAACTTTGATAGATTAGCTGAGAGTAACGATTTGTCTATTGCCATGTTGTCTGACTTAGGTACACCTGTGACCTTTCATGGGGTCTAATGGCCCATGTCTTCATTAATATCCATGTCAGTGTTTTAATTAATGGTGCCTCTGTGTGGCACATGTACTTTGCAGTATTTATGACCATCACTGTAAATACAACCCAGATATTATTTTTTTCCTCTTGAAGCACAGTTTACCTCTTTTCCTTGAAGAGGTCCATGATGATATTCGTGATGATATCAGTCAGGGGTGTCACTGAGAAATCCATCAGTAATTGGCCAGCTGACCTGTCTTGTGATTGCTCCCCAGAATGATGCCAATCTGAGAAATCCCTGGTGATTGGCCAGGGCATAGTGGTGAGATCCCATGGTGGTGACATCACATGAATGCATTCTGGTGTCCCAGGGCAGTTATAAAAACTTGGCAGTAGCCCAGGCTCCAGTGAAGATATAGATGGCAGTTCAGTCACAGCTCATCCTTCTCTTCCTCAACTTCTCTGCCCTGTTCCCTGCCCCTGCCCTTGGCAAGCCCCATGCCCACTTCTTCTTCCCTAGTACTCTCTCCTATACTTTACACACCACCATCATATTAGCACCAAAGTTTTTACCCCTCTGTGGTCCAGAGAGTCCTCGTACCCATACATGGCAAAACCTATACCCATTCCACACTATGAGGCTGGGCCAGGTCCTCAGAGAGACATTCTCATTTGGCATTTGGGAGTGGGACACTGGCTATCAGAATACCATGGATTCTCTGCCAGCTGGGTCCCTCACCCCTGGGGTCATATGTGACTTCAGTAGAGGAAAGCTGAGTTCACGTCCTGAGGGAACATTGGGCACATTACTACTCTGAAGCCCTCCAACCTGGCTCATCACAGGGCACATGGGTGGTCTCAAAATCCAGCCAACCCAAATGTGCACAATATGTGGAATTTCTAGAGACATCAGGTTGAGTGGGAATTTTACACAACTAGTAAGTACTGTGAAAAGGAATCACCACGTCTCTGTATACAATGTTAGTCCTTGGAACACTGACACTCAGTCTATGGTCTGTCTGAAACAACTCAGCAGTGGACAAAATAATTCCCCAGAAACCTGGATAACCCAGAGCCCACAGACCATCAATCCTCAAACACAGCTTAACAAAGAGACCTTCAGACCTCAGGACACAGCACCTCCCACGAACCCAAAGATTGGGAGGCTTCTGATTCCATTTGACACTGGGCAGATGAGTCACACAGACACTGCGTGGACAAGGAGCATCTATACATCAAGCTGGCCAGCCCAGTGCAGTACAAGGCAAGGAATTCCAGAGAACAGGCTTGCCATGTGCCAAGAAACCATGGGTTTTGCATCCCAGCTTGTATTGGTAAAATGATTCAACTCAAAAGAAGCATTACTGTGGGTCTTTGTACCCAGTAGATAAATACTCAACTCTCCACTAGGCCAAGCAGGAACCTGGACACCAGACTCACCATGTGCCCATGGACCAGGAGACCAAAAATTCAGATGTCTGCTAGGTCAAACAGACACCTTGCAGAGCCATCTCACCATGCTCCCATGGACATGGAGACTAACAAATCTGCTCTCTATTACACCAAGCAGGCACCTGGACAGCAGGTCCACCATGTGCTCTTGGACCTGGAGACTGACAAGTGAGCTGTCTGGTAAGCTAAGCAGAGACCTTGGCAGTGGGCTCACCATGGTCCCTTGGATATTAAGCCCAAGAAAGGAGCTCTGGGCTAGGCCAAGCAGATAACTGGACTTGAGCTTCAACATGTGGCCTTAGATCTGGAATCCAACAACTCAGCTCTTTGCTTGGCCAAGCAGGCACCATGAAAGTGGACTTACCATGTACCCTTGGACCTGGAGACCAACAACTGAACTATCTCGTGGGTTAAGCCGGGATGTTGACAGTGGGCTAATCATGTGCCCTTGGACCTGGAGGCCAACAATGCAGCTCTGTAATAAGCCAAGGAGGTGACTTCACAACTTACTCAACATGGGCCCATGGACCTGAAAACCACAAAATCAGGTTCCTTCTAGGCCAAGAAGGCACCTAGACAACTGATTCACCACACGCCTTTGGACCTGGAGACCAATAAGGGAGCTTTTAGCTAAGCCAAGCAGACATCTAGACATGTGGCTTACCATGTACCCTAGGACCTTGAGACCAACAACTCAGCTCTTTGCCTGGCCAAGGGGGTACCTTGACAAAAAGCTCACCAAGTGCCCTTGGACCCTGAGACCAATAACTGAGCTGTCTGGTGCGTTAAGCAGGTACCTGGATAGTGGGCTAAACCTGTGCCCTTGGACATTGAGTCCAAGGAAGGAGATCTGGGACAGGACAAGCAGACAGCTAGATAGGAGGCTCACCATGTGCACCTGGACCTGGAGATCTGCAACTCAGCTCTTTGCTAGGCCAAGTGGTCAACTTGGCAACAGGCTTCCATGTGTCCTTGAACCTGGAGAATGACAACTGAGTTGTGTAATGGGCTACACTGGCATGTTGACAGTCAGTTTACTGGGTACCCTTGTACCTGGAGACCAGCAATGCCCCTCTGTGACAAGCCAAGGAGACAGCTTCACAGCTGGCTCACCATGGGCCCATGGACATGGAAGCCACAATACCAGGTCTGTACTAGGCCAAGCAGACACCCAGATAGGAGGCTTAACATGTGCCCTTACATCTCAAGACAAACAACTCACTTTGTAGTTTGGCCAAGGACATATGTTGACAGCAGGCTCACCGTGTGCCCTTGGACCTGGAGACCAGAAACTGAGCTGTCTGCTAGGTTAAATAGTCTCCTTGGCAGTGGGATAAGGATGTCACCCTTGGACCTGTAGACCAACAATACAG
>NW_019156522.1:1723-3363 GCF_002288905.1 Enhydra lutris kenyoni | reverse complement strand
GTCTTGACTCACTGAGCCCAGAGGAACCGATCACATTGTACTGGGGCTACTGTTCTGATTCAAATTCAAGAAGTCACCTGAATGCCTTTTTCCCTGTGGCGGGCCAGGACATTTAAAGTTCTTGTTTTAGAATGAGGATGGTTTGTATAAGGTTTTTCTCCCTCAGTCTTGAGTATTGGAAGCCTTCAAATTCCCGTTAGAACTGGTTCTTGATTTCCCAACTGGATAGTGACCAGAAGAAACAATATCCTCTCTGTGGACCCAGTCCAATGAGTGGATGTCCAGGATAGAATTAATGCCAGTGCTGAGAGGGATTTTAGAGCTTATCCATGCTAAGCACCTCTGTAACCAAACCAACGTGATTTCACTCCTTGGTGAGTCAGAAACTGTGTCAGGTTGAGTTGTTACACGAAGAATCTATTTGCAGCAAATAAGGAGATCACGGAGAATGAGAGTGATTTCCAAATCTGTGACTCCCTGAGGAAGGGTGGGTGGATTCCTTTTATTTAGGGTTAGGATGAATATTTAGATAGAGCAGCCTTGTCATCGTATGGAGAAGCAGGCATAAGGTCATGTGTGCACCTTAAGGAAACATTCCTGCACACACATAGTATGTTATGTAAATGCGGCTTGTGCTCCTCCTTGGGCAGAGATTTTAGCATTACAATGAGGTAAAGGTAGTTGTTGGTCGTTCTAGAGGTCACTCCATGGTCCATCTGCACAGGCGCGAGTCAGGGGTTAAGCTCAGACTGGTCTGAGTGGTCTGGACCCGCTGGAGTTTCTGTCCTGGCTGTCGCCTTCTCTCCAGGGGCAACTTCACTTTATATCTGCCTAAGAGATACTCTAGAGAGAAGAGCTTAAGGAAAAATGTGGGACCAAGGTCAATGAGTACTAGCAGGTGGGCAGTGAAGTTCGTGTGTGGGGTCTAGCTGGCGACACTTTGTTTTTAATTGGTGAGGTAACTGGTGTTCAGGGATAGCCTGTGATTATCTGTGTGGTTTCAGAGCCGGACAGAGTCCAGGTCTCCTCTCTTCAGGCCAACAATTCAAGATACCACACTTCCTCCTGCTTTTTAGGAATGGGAACTGAGAAATTCTTTCTTCATTTCTTCTCTCTTTCTTCTATCCCTTCTTCCCTTCCTTTCCTTTCCCTTCTCTCTTTTTTTCCTTTCTTCTTCTTTCTGTTGGGTGCAGAGATGAGGGTGTGAGGGTGTGGGGCTCTGCTTCAAGGCAGAAAGAGGAGAGAAGAACTAGAGGCATATGGTCTGGTTATTAGCGACTCCCCTGTTAGACATAGAAGTAAAATTCTTTCCCTCAAAAACAAACAAGTAAATAGGACCCTAACCTACCATACTCTGGGTATTTAAGGCAAAGTACTCACCATCAGGTAATTTTTTAATAGTAAGCCATGTAATGGCAAAGACTTAGGAAATTAACTACTGATCTTGGGGGAAAGGACTGTGCGTGTGAACCTGTTATATGAAGGAATACAAATCACGTAGTGACTCATCACAATGTAAATTCAGAAAGCCTACTCCATGTGGCTTTTTTCCCACTGACATGATACTTCAAGTCTTAAGAAAAACCCAGATTTTCCCTTCTTTTTTCCTTCCCTTCCTTTTTAATTTCCTTCCTACTCTT
>NW_019156522.1:0-1285 GCF_002288905.1 Enhydra lutris kenyoni | reverse complement strand
AACTGTAAGAGAATAAATTTATATAGTTTTAAGCCACCTAGTTTATGGCAATTTATTACAGTTGCCCTAGGAAAATAATACAGTCACCAAACATTTCCAGAATTCCTGCTATAGCCAGTAGCATTGAGTGGGGTATGTAATGGGGAGGAGAGAAAGAAACAGGTGAATATGATACAATTTTTTAGCCTCTAGGAACTCACAGTCTAGCAGCTAAGTTAGGAAGCTTTGTCATTTCCCCATCCCACCCACAGGTATATCCACTTTTCAGAAGACGCCATCAAGGACAGGTGATACCTATGGTGACATCTTTGTGTTATACTTTCAATGCGGGGGATTGATCGCAGGGAAAACTGTGAGGAGAGGAAATGTGAATAAGTCTTTAGAATCAAGCAGTAATTTAAATTGGCTTCAGAGAGCTGAAAGCCAAAATTTTAAATTATTAAAAGAATGATGGTGACATTGAGTGTTCTGTTTTGGGTTATTTTGGCGTCCGTGGCCAAGATGAATAAAACTGAATAAATCAAACAGAAGAAGGTAGGAAAGTTCTCTCTGAAATACTTCTAGTCAGTATTCAGGAGGAAAATATGGTGTGGAGATCATTGGCTCTCAAAGACCTGCATATACATACTCTTTGACGTGAAAGTTTCCCTTTTACAGATCTGTCCACACTCATGCAGAATGCCTACCATTGCGACGTTATCTGCTGTAGCGAAGTTTGGAATGGGAACTAAATATACATTTTAAAAATGGGTAAATAAATTATGGTGTACCTGTACAATGGAATATTATGTAGCCTTATAGAAGAATGACCTAGCCCTGCATATACAGCTATGAACCACTTCTAAGACATTGTTAAGTGAAAAAGAAAGAGACTGATACATATAATATGATATGGTTTGTGATATAAAAGTTATAGACACACACATGCTTATATAGGTACAGGCTACCTGTGGAAAAATCCAGAAGAAAACCAGCAGAAGAAAATTGGGGAGCTAGGAGACATGGGTGAGAATGAGCTTACCCCTCAGCATACCCTTTGGAGCATTTTGATGTTTGCTTCATGTGCATTATATTACCCATTTAAAAAAAAAAAATCACAAGCAAAAAGAAAACTCAGCCTAACAAAATACTGGTGGTCTTGGTGCTGGCAAAAATGGCCCTTCTGCCCATCGATTCCAATCTGCTTGGCTTATCTTCTTTGGCTTGTTGGCATTTTGGATCCTCACTCTGGCTCTCTTGACTCCCAATACCCACCACCAGCCTCCTTTGTCCTGACGACCCACTT
>NW_019156521.1:0-3364 GCF_002288905.1 Enhydra lutris kenyoni | reverse complement strand
AACCACTCTGGAAAACAGCTTGGAGGTTCCTCAAAATGTTGAAAATAAAACTACCCTACGACCCAGCAATTGCACTACTGGGTATTTACCCTAAAGATACAAACGTAGTGATCCGAAGGGGTACGTGCCCCCGAATATTTGTAGCAGCAAGGTCCACAATAGCCAAACTATGGAAAGAACCTAGATGTCCACCAACAGACGAATGGATAAAGAAGATGTGTTATATATACACAATGGAATACTATGCAGCCATCAAAAGAAATGAAATCTTGCCATTTGCAACGATGTGGATGGAACTAGAGGGTATCATGCTTAGCGAAATAAGTCAATCAGAGAAAGACAACTATCATATGATCTCCCTGATATGAGGAAGTGGAGATGCAACTTGGGACGTTAAGGGATATGAGAAGGATAAATGAAACAAGATGGGATTGGGAGGGAGACAAACCATAAGTGACTCTTAATCTCACAAAACAAATTGAGGGTTGCTGGGGGGAGGGGGGTTGGGAGAAGGGGGGTGGAGTTATGGACATTGGGGAGGGTATGTGCTATGGTGAGTGCTGTGAAGTGTGTAAACCTGGCGATTCACAGACCTGTACCCCTGGGGATAAAAATATATGTTTATAAAAAATAATTTAAAAAATAAATTTAAAAAAGAGATATTACAATTTTTGCATTCTATTGGGATTCAGTCAAAATAAAAACATTTGCTTGGAAGAAAAATTTAAGTCTAAACATACCAAAAATACTGTGGTTTATGAAAAGTATATTAAATTTTAGTTCAAATAGATAATCCTTGGTGTTAGGAATTTGGTGAAAAAAACAATCAGACAAGCATTCTATCCCAAATAATGTGACCTACAAGTGGTTATGGGTGTAAAAGGAAATGAAGATGTGCAGACATCAAAAAGGAATGTAATCTGAGAGAGAATTAATGTAATAGAGAGGGATAGAGGTTCATCATAATGAACAGTCAAGAAAATTCAAGGACAATGTTAGGACTTGAATGACCAGATAGAGCTACAGGTAAAAATCTGGATGTTAGTGATGAGTAGTTTTGTTCTTCTAAAATGAGGACACTATCTGTGTATAAAGCCTTTATAGGGGTATGTTTTAAAAAGAGAGAGAGAGACATGTATAGATTAGCCTATTCCATGTACAATGAAAGGTAGAACATGTGTAGTCAATGAGGTGGGGAAGAACCCAGTCGTGATTCTGCACATTATTTTTATTCATTTATTTGAAAGAGAGAGAGCAGGAGCAGGGGTCAGGGTCCAGGAGGGAGAAGCAGGCTCCCCATTGAGAGGTGGGGCTTGATCCAAGGACCCTGGGATCAAGACCTGAGCCCAAGGTGGACACTTTACTGACTGAACCACCCAGGCAACCTTGTAGTACACATTGTAATCAAAATAAAAAAGTTGGGATTTTATGTTGGCAATGGGACACATTTAAACAGAAATTTATCATGAGACTGCTTTGATGCATGAATGACACATATTTTTATATTCAGCTATTCCCATTAAAAGAGAGGGAAGAAAATCATGGGGATGGGTGCTCTGCAGACTGTTGTACTCTTTGGACACAGAAACCTACATTAAATGTAATCAAGCTTGAAATTGCCAATGCTCACTGATTAAAACATATAGAAAGAATGTTTTTTAAGAGCTTGCAAATTACTGAAAAAAATGTTAAAAATTTTTGCTTAGATAATTAAGATTGCTGGAAAAAGATAGCTTCACTGACATTCTTAAAGAAAAATAGAAAAATTAATTGAGGCCTATAAAGAAACTTCGATTACAGAAAAATTAGAGTAACTGATATGGAAGATACTTTAAGGATGATATAACAGTATTTTAAGTGTAATTTTTACTCTGATTAATTTTTACTCTTTGTGAAGACTTAAGAGCCTATTATCCTAAAATGCAAACACCCAGGCAATCATTGTATGACACAGTATTAAAATGGAACTCTTTATATCCTAATTATGCCTGAGTTTCCAATGGTCTGCATAAAACAATACAGTCATGCACTACGATATGCAAAAGTATACATTACTGAAGACAGTCTGTCGATTAGAGCTAAAGTGCATGTTTAAACATTAAAATAGTGTAAAGAGGTGAAGAAAGAAGATTTCTTTGGAGACAGTTTATAAGATTCTGTACCTTCCTTTCTCTTAAGAATTTATTTTTAAGTAATCTCTACACCCAGTGTGGGGCTGCACCCCATAACCCAAGATGGAGAGTGGCATGCTCTACTGACTGAGCCCACCTGGTTGGCGTCCTGGTTCAGTGCCTTATTGAATAGCTCTTGCTATCATGGTGACACTCCTTCAACTCAAACCAAGTGAGAGAATATTAATCAAAGGTAACTCTTGGAGAGCTTTGTGTGTGCTCCAACATTTTAAGGGGGCTTAGAGAAGCTGGTATTAACAAAGGGCCTAAGATGATTATAAGTGTAATGTTGTGGCTTCGTTGCCTAGCCTGGCACTCTGAGAATATATTTCCACCCAATATTAGGTTGAGGCTGCAGCTTTCTTGAGTTCATTTCCTTTTTAGAAAAGCAATCTGTCCAGAGAGCTTCCCATTAGGAGGAGGCTGGCAACAATTGTCCGATGCAAAAGCTGAGGGGGTCATTTAAGGAAGGCAGCCGGCTCAAGGGCAGAATTACCCATATCAAAAAGCTACCTCTGGAGGCACCAGAGCTGGTACTCGGAAGAGCTCATGGAATCACTCTAAAGGGAAAGGGAAAGGAAGTAGTGTTGAGAATGTGCTTCACCGAGAAGGCTACCGTGCGAGGCTCCAGAGAGATTGCTAGGATCTCAGCAATTAAAGTCTTTCCTACCTTTGACTTTCCCTTCACCCTAGCCCAGAGGAGCCAGAAGCAGACCCTGTTGCTACAGTAAAGGAGAAGCATGAATCTGCTGGGAAAATAAAAAGTGTGTCCACATCCACATCTCATCTGTCATTTTCCTGCCTAAAGTAGGTAACAGTAGGGGAACAAAGAGAGCTTTACACTGGATCAGCGCACAGAATTACTTGCAAAGATGCTGACTGAGCATTTTAATTACTGTAATGACACTGTTCTTAGCAGTCAAAGTGATCATAAGACTTTTATTATTGGAGGCATTAAAAAACTGTAGGTTCTTTAAGTGGTGGGGCCTCCGAGTGGATTTGAAATGACAATGCTCAAGATTTGAGTTGATTTTTCTAAAATCCCATTTGTGTCTCATTTCTTAGAGTGACTATGTATACATATATATGTATATATTTCTGTATATATACACTATAGGTATACAATACTATATATAGTATATATATATAGTATATATATATACACTATATGTATACTATACTATATATAATAT
>NW_019156520.1:0-3364 GCF_002288905.1 Enhydra lutris kenyoni | reverse complement strand
TTTAAAAACACTCAGCTCAGCCTTTTCTACAAAGTGAGACAATGTTTGTAAACATTACTAAAGTATTCCCTTACCCACGATGACTTACTTTGCAGTGATCGTAGTATTTATATGGTATGACTATGACTTACATTAGTCAAAATCTGCAGGGAAAGAACTAAGACAGTGTATCCAAGTTTTAGGGGAACTTCATGTTTAAATTAGTGTTGTGACAATGAGCTACTCTTTTTTTAAAAAAAAAAGATTTTATTTATTTGACAGACAGAGATCACAAGTAGGCAGAGAGGCAGGCAGAAAGGAGGAAACAGGCTCCCTGCTGAGGAGAAAGCCCAATGTGGGGCTAGAACCTGGGACCCTGGGATCATGACTTGAGAGCTGAAGGCAGAGGCTTTAACCCACTGAGCCACCCAGGCACCCCATGCATTTCCTTTTTTAAAAGCTTTTATTTATTATTTGACAGAAAGAAACAGTGAGAGCAGGAACACAAGCAGGGGGAGTGTAAGAGGGAGAAGCAGGCTCCCCGATGAACAGGGAGGCCAGATGTGGGGCTTGATCTGAGTACCCTGGGGTCATGACTTGAGCTGAAGGCAGACTCTTAAGGACTGAGCCATCCAGGCATCCCAACGATTGCATTTCCTAAAGCCTAAGCCTGGGAAGGTCTGAGAGCAGCTGACCTTGCCAGGAGCCAGGAAAAGCTCAGCAGGCAGGGCTGGTGCAGGAAGGGAAGGGGTGTCTGAGGGTGGTCTGCAGCCAGGGATGTCCCCGGAAGGGGCCGGTTGTCTGGGGTATGGGGCATCCAATGGGCCCAGGGCACCACCCTCCTCGACTGATGAGCATGTGGGTGGGGGGAGCTAAGTCATCTGTGGGCAGACCCAGAGCTGCCTTAGGATGCAGAGGGGTGGCAGGCAAAGGGGTGCTGGCTCTGTGAGTGTGGACTGTGCGCTGGGGTGGGGGTCCCGGGGGTAGGGTCCTCGAAGGGCACATGAAGCAAGTTCATTGTGGGGACTCAGATAGGTTTTCCTTTTCCCTTCAAAGTCTCTTCTGCCTGATGTCCATCATCTGGCCATATCCCCCAGACCCCTGAACTCCAGGGTGCTCACTCATCCAAGCTTTTGCGGGATGGGTTGCAGACATTTCAGGGTTTTCTGTGTTCCCCAGGAAGAGTGCATATAAAGACAGCACACAGTCCCCAACTTCAGTGGGGTGCCTCTTGTCCCCTGGCACAGTGCAGGTAATGGACGTTGAGCAGCACCCCGAGTTCAGCAGGGTGTCCCCTGTTCCCCACCCCCCACAGGTGTGGTGCTAACAAGCCCCAGAGCCAACCCCCAGCTTCAGCATTGTGCCCCGTGTTCCCCGGTGGGTGGTGGTAATGGGCTGTCAGGTTCCTGCAGGAGCATCCTCCAGGTGGGCTCCTGGAAGCTGGAGGAAACCAGACCCCATTCAAGTTGTACGAGGAAAGGGAGTTGAGGTGTTCATTTGGAAGGATAATTTTACTTTTCTGAAAAAGACAAAGTCATTGGTCTACTTTAGAATATTGATAATTACTACTTAAGAAACAAGTATGTGTTTCCAAAACTAAAAGAAAAGAAACAGGTATGTGTTTTCCTCTCTCCCAGGAACAGAAGTAGATGTGGCGGCCTTAGGTCAGAGATGCCTTCTCATCCCTACCTGACAACACTTCTCGGATCTGGCTCCACGAGAACTGAAGGTTGAACAACAGCGTCTGAATCAGTCAGGCAGCTCGTCACAGGATGTCAGAGTTCCGAGAAAGCAGCAGGTACATTGGACACCATGTCACTTACATGTCAGGACTGGAGGTAAAGCTTCTTTTTAACTGAAAACCTCCTGGGCTTTTCTCTTTTCTCGAGTTGGGCCATAAAGTCAAACAGAAGTAGCTGTCAGCATTCTGGATTCAGTTCAAGAGTTCCTTAGTGTCCCTGCAGGTAGAACAGCACAGGGAACGCCATTTTCTCGTCCATTTACTGCGTACAAAATGTCATCTGCACATCTGCTTCCTAGGAAGTCACTTGTGCCGGAGAAGGAAGATGGGATTTGCTCTTAGTGTGTTTTTAGCGTAGAATTGAATCCTTCATCTAACAGCGTTTATTCCTTTGGGTCTAGGGGATGGTGGAATGGCCAGCATCTAGAGTTCGGTGGCTTTTTGTGGCCAGATAGAGACATGGATGATGTCTCATCATTTGTCAAAGGTGATGTTTCATAACTGATTAGTGTCTTTATCTAAAAAGTTCCAATTAAGGTAAAGGGAAAATTCAAAATGATTTAAAGTAAGGTTTTACCATTTAAAAGTAAAGCTTGACTTTCTAGTTTGACTCAATGCATCATCTAGATATTTTGACATGCTGTATTTTCTCTGTAGCTTCTTTGGTGGTAGAGTCAGAAGGAGAGTCTTTGGGAATTCTCCTGGATAGAGGCATGCTGGTGGCATCAAGGGGCTTGGCGGACTCCAGGAGCCCTGGGGTGAGTTCTGGAACTGCTTACCTGATGCTTTCCTAATGCTGCTATCCCACAGAGTTTGTTTCTCCTCATGAAATTGCTGGAAGGTAGTATCTTTGTGGGAAGGCTTTTTACACAGAAAATTTCAACTAATGAAAGGCAACTCACAAGGTGGTGATCCAGGCTGCATCATTCTGTAGATAATAGTGTCGTAAACCCCGTCATAGGCCATGGTATTTACTGCACAAGGAGTCCTCAGAAGGCTGCAGTGAAAGACTCAGATCTCAGAGCAGGTTCGTGTTCCATCGATATGTGACTGACAGTTTGTCCAGGTAGGAAGGTGAGTGGAGAGAAATATGACACATTTATGAAAGCCTTGGGCCAGTGTCATCTTGACAAGAGGGGGGAATCCTGAAGCTTTGCAGCAGACAGGGCAGTTCCAGGTCTGGGGAGAGCTGCCAGGGGGTCCCAGAGGAGAGCGGAGTGTGTTCCGTAGGAGGGTGTGGGCAGGGCTGGCTCCAGGGGTGGCCGTGTGTCCACTGTGTGACAGTTGTGACAGGTCAGGGCTGTGAGCAGGTTCCTGGCTGAGGACAGGTGAGGCCCAGGTGGAGAGCTGGCTGGGAACCTTCTTGTGTGCCACCAGCCTCAGCCAACACACACAAACTCTTCTTCTGTCCCTGTCCCTCCAGTTCAGACTGCTCCGCATTGCCAGGCTGAGACATTGGTTCGGACTTCTTTCTCTGAGTGTGTGTGAAGTTTCAAAACCTAGATGATGAAATGATGGGTCATCAGAATATCTGTTCCTCTTGTATTTCCTGATCTCCTTTAAGTCACTGCCATGAATTGTATATGCCAGTGGAAGCGGTGATCTGTGCACTTTTATTTCCTGTTTTAATTAGATAATGGGAAA
>NW_019156519.1:0-3365 GCF_002288905.1 Enhydra lutris kenyoni | reverse complement strand
AGAGAAAGCAAGGGAGAGAGAAAAAAGAGAAGGCCGAGCCAAAATGAATCCTCGATGTAAGATTTATAATGTATATGAACATCAATGAACAAACAAAAAGGCTGAAAAAAGTAAATTGGAAAAAAAAAAGAACCCAGACAAAATAAACTCTAAGAATAAGATTTATATAATACCAGAAAGAAAAAAAATAAAGAGAGATGCAGAAACACTGACAGAAGAAAAAGAAAAAGTTGGAAAGTAGTTATAAATCCTCAGTGTGGGTGAGGAATGTTGTTTTGGTTCTTCCTGGGAGTATCTTGATATGTTTGTTACAGGACTCAACTTTCCAGAGATAAAGGGAGATTAAAACTGGTTTATATATAGGGATAGGATTGAATAGGGAAAAAGGAATACCTTGACACTTGTATCTATTTGTATATTTAAAAAAGAGAAAAAAAGAAAAGAAAAAGAAAAACACATGTATATATATGAAAAAAGTTCAAGTTAAAAGGTTATCATGAATTATGTTGTTTTATACCTCTAATTGTAATGGTATGTTCAAAATTCTTTAAAAAACAAGAATCCTGAGAATGAATTAAAAAAAAAGTTATATCTATGAAATGTACAGGTTTTAGGGAAATACCTTTAGCTAATATATATATATTTTTCCCACCCTGTGGTGATTATTTTCTCATACTTTTGGCTTGCCTTATGGAGGAGGAGCCTGCCGCATTGTTTTTCAGTCAGTCTTGCTTGGGCTGAGTCTCCCTGACGCCTCTCAAGGGGTTGGGCTTTGTGGAAATTAGTTTTTCAGGGTTTTGTTCTCTGGAGGTTTTATTCCTTTGTTGGCTTTTTGGAGGTTTAGTGGAAAGCAAATTGCACCCAGACCTCTGCCTTAGAGAGAAGCCTCGGTCTGTTCCCCTCTGGTCCAGATCACTTAGATCACCCCCCCACTGCAAACTTCACTAAACAGCACAACCTCCCACAATCAGTGTGCTCCCCCAGCCACTGTCTCAGTGGTCANAACCTCCCACAATCAGTGTGCTCCCCCAGCCACTGTCTCAGTGGTCACCAGAGGTGCCTGCTTGTCTCTTCACCCCCCTTGCCACTAAAAGTGTGACTGATATTGGTCCAGGGAGCCCCCTTCTGGAGGATGCCTTTGCCAGGACTACTGTCCAGGCCCAAGGCAGGGTGTGTCCAGACCCCAGGTTCACGTACTTCATGGAAGGCTGCCACTGAGGGATCCT
The DNA here is from genome assembly GCF_002288905.1 of Enhydra lutris kenyoni. NCBI lineage: Eukaryota > Metazoa > Chordata > Mammalia > Carnivora > Mustelidae > Enhydra > Enhydra lutris. The sequence continues at coordinate 2,139 of NW_019156519.1, read as the reverse complement.
GACCAGAGATCATGCAGCGTTATCTCAGGCATGGCCTTAAATCATTCAGACTCTTTAGCCAGTGACAGAACACCACAGTCCTAGACAGCACCAGCTGGTGCCCACACCAGACTCTCTCACACATTGATGATAGTGCACACACCTCATGGTCCATGCAGGGCACGAATAGTGTGGAGGTATGTGGACCTAGAGAGCACAAGCAGGAGCCCACACCAGACTCTCATGTGCGGGCAGGAGTCCACCCAGCCAAGTGGTGGTGCAAGTATCAGAAAGCTGGGGGCTCAGGGACCATGGACTGGAGGCTCTGCCAACTCTCTGACATGGATCATCATTGGTAGTGGTCATCCTGGGTCAGTGGGATTAGGCCATGTTCGTGACTACCTGATTCCATCAGTTACCCCTTAAGATTTTTTGCTCTTTTTGAGTTCTTTTAACAAGAATCCAAGTTAATGCTTGTCCCCTGCCACAGGGCACTTTGGTATTGGGGTATTATTTTCCAATGGAGTTCCTTCTGGTGTCTCCCTCCCCCTTCTCTTTATGCTCTGATATCAGTCTGATCATCCCCACTCTACTTTACCTCTCAACTGATGTCTTCTGGTCTCATAGAAATCTAGACATGTATAATCTTACATCTCAGACTGATTTCCTACATGTTCAGAGTGTTCTGGTAGATATGTAGCTCAAATTAGGGGACTGGTTGAAACAGGGTCTACTACTTCTCCGCCATCTTCCCCACCTTCCCAAGGACACTCCTTAATGCTCAGTTCATTATCACATTGAGAAAGTTATGGGAGTTTAAGTTTCATTCTATCCTGAAATTAATGAAACTCCGGGAATCTACTTAAGAGAAAAGAATACGAAGTAAGCATCATGTTTGACCACCTGGAAGTTATCCGAGTACATAATTTTGTTTTCAAGTTCTTTTCTATGATGAATCAGAAGTGTTCCCAGAAAAAAACAAAGTTTCTACTATGACTACTAGATTCTTTATTGAATTGCCTAGAGGCAAAAATATACATAAATATCATTTCTTTGAAAAATAAATATTGCTTTATATAACATGCTTTTTAGGTTAAAAACAAGAATGATAATATAGTCTTCCTTTAAAAAGTCAAGATAATTATCTGTTTTTAGAGAGCTTTGGAAAAATGTATTCTGAATTATGTTTTGTTGGTTGGTATGGATTAGAGAGTATGAATGATGTAGAAATAGGTAAGACTATATAGAGTAGTGTTGATGAAAACTGTCTACTTATATAGGGAGGATATCCATTTTTATGTGTAGTCATTGAACTTTGAATGTCAATTCTAAACTTTAATACACTGATATAGAGAAAAAAACAAGATATATTTTTTGGAAAATATACAGAGTCTTACTATTATAATAAAAAAGTACTATTTGCACTACAAGCAAGAAGTACAAAGTTAAACAAGTATATTTGATCCAACTCTATTGACAGCATGAGAAAACACTCATCATTGTATTTTAACTGAGGTTTTATAAAAATCAGTAACTTTGTTGCACAGGAAGAAATCCTCAAGATTTTTTTTTCTTTCCTCTCAAGGAAGAAGTCCAATTCTTCTTTTTCTTAAGAAGTTGCCCATGAGGGGCACCTGGGTGGCTCAGTGGGTTAAAGCCTCTGCCTTCGGCTCGGATCATGGTCCCAGTGTCCTGGGATCGAGCCCCACGTCGGGCTCTCTGCTCTGCAGGAAGCCTGCTTCCACCTCTCTCTCTATCTGTCTGCCTCTCTGCCTACTTGTGATCTCTGTCTGTCAAATGAATAAATAAAAATAAAATCTTAAAAAAAAAAAAAAAAAAAAGAAGTTGCCCATGAAATTATTATTCTAACTCTAAAGTAGCCCAAAGAGAAAATAAGTAAAGCATTTATGTTTCAGTTGGGAACCAAATTGGAAAGGGTTCTACTATTTATAATTTCAATCACTAAATTAACAATAAATGTGTAATCTGGTAACATTCCAACATACAAATAGCATGCCCTTGAAACTCATGATGTTTTCCCTGACATTGGGTCTGCAAAAAACTCTGGAACCATAACTGTTAATATTACATCAGTTGTATATAGCTTTTCAACAGGTGAAGTCAATGAGAAAGTCCGGATGCTTGTAGGGCAGATTAATT
>NW_019156518.1:0-3365 GCF_002288905.1 Enhydra lutris kenyoni | reverse complement strand
GCATTTTTCCCTCTTTCCCAAAGGAAATTTCCTTAAGTTTTTTGCTAACCCATATATAAAACGGTCTTTGAAAAATGCTGCAGTATCATTTGGGTTTTGAGTTAATTTAAACTAATTTTAAAACAGTAAGGTCTTCCTCTGACCACTTATTATATTCTAATATAAAAAATATTTGTAAAGAACTAATAGGATATAGGGAATTTCTCAGAAGTACTTAGCATTAACTATCAGATTCTATAATGAAAACAAAGATATGAGTCTCTGTTTCCCTTTATCTTTTTAGTTTCAACAATAAATGTATTTATTCGATAGGATTGGATATAGTTCAGTGTAGAACCATCTTCTGCAATGCAACTGTCAAATTCTTCAGGGTATATAAACTTTGGATACCTCGGGTGTTCTACATTACTTAGAAATTAGGACTTCAAAGCTTTTTAAGCAACCCATTGCATTTACATATTTTTTTTCTACTGCAGTTGTAAATTATGACCTAGACCTCTTCCATTTCTGTTTCTTTGGCTTTGGAATTTTACCCGAGTAGCTTCCATTCAACACTACAAAGTGTGGATGTTAACACAGACCAAGGAAATGCCTGGTTTATCAGATACAGTTTGAGGGGCTGATTTCTCCCATTCTCTTTTCACATATCCTGTCCCTTCTGATGCTTCACAGCTGTTTGGTATAAGCAAACCTCATCCCTTGGAACTGAGCCACATTTCATGCGCAGTCACGCATATCGTCTTATCTTGTTTTATGGGATTCTCTTCATGTTCAATTACTGCTATTGCTAATGGGTGTGCTGGTCACCCAGAGTTGTTGAGAGAAGGGGGAAACAAAGGAAGTGGATAAGACCAGGATTCTGTGATTATCTCTACCATTAGCTAGGTAGAAGAATGCAGCTTCTCTACATTTCTAATAAAAGCAATAAACTTTTCCTAACCATTCCGGACAGTCAACATAAGATTAAAAATGATTTGATAGATTTTTCAAAATGCATTCAGTATGCCATTATTTGATGATACTATAAACCTAAGGGGAAAATAAACATTTAAAAAAAGCCATTCATAAAAAATACTAACAGCCAATAAACATAGATAAATATTAACTTATTTAAAAATTAATGAAATGCAAATGAAAACTGCTAACGTTCTATAAAAAAAAAGTACCTCAGAGGCTGATGAGGGTGTTGGGAAATGGGTTTTCTTACACATCTTAAGTGGAAGCATGATCTGATCCAAATTTTTCAAATTAATGCTATTTAATATATATAACTTTCATCTTACCTATAAAAACCTACTGTAAGAAAGATCACCAGAAAACTTCACAGATATATAAATGAGGATGTCTGGTACAATATTATTTTATAGTAGTTAACTGTAGTAAAAAAAAAAAAAAACGATAGTAGTAAACTGTTGTTATCCTTTTGACTAGATACAGAAGATAGGATGGTCAGAATCCCTTTTGAGTGCATTTAAAGCAAACTGGGAAAACACTACATTGCCAAATGGACTTACATTTCTTTTTCTGAAAGTAGTGTGTGAGAGGTAAATACAGACTGCCTAACTGTACACAAGAAATAGATGAGTTTGAACCACATTTTCAAGACATGCCTCCTCCTATTCATTCCATCTCATTTTATAATCCCCTCCATTGATAAATTAAGATCACAGCTCTTAGCCTGGCAAATGCACACATACTACCTTTTCCCCACTGCTGACACATATATGCACATATATTGCCCCAATATTTTAACTATGCATACAAAATTCAAAGACCATGATTGAACTATAAACACAAAACCTAAGGAAAAATGTCAAAGAAGATTTTCTTACTTTGGGTTAATGGCAAAACAAGAGTTCTTACTGAAGACTGAGTCTCACTCAGGAGGGCTCTTTTTGTATGGTGATCTTTCCTTTAGATGTGAGCCTTGGGCCCTAGACCTGTTATTATTTTCTTTCTTAGTTATTTTTCCTTTTTCATTTCAATTATTCATAAGCGAGGTAGAAGAGACTTGTTTGGTGGGAAAACATCAAAAGAGAATGGAGTTAGCTTTCAGTACTTCTACACACTTCAGTATTTTTAGGAGTACCTAAAACATTATAGGTGCTCAAGAAATATTTCCTGGGGGGCACCTGGGTGGCTCAGTGGGTTAAAGCCTCTGCCTTCAGCTTGGGTCATGATCTCAGGGTCCTGGGATGGAGACCCACATCGGGCTCTCTGCTCAGCGGGGAGCCTGCTTCCTCCTCTCTCTCTCTGCCTGCCTCTCTGCCTACTTGTGATCTGTCTGTCAAATAAATAAAATCTTAAAAAAAAAAAAGAAATATTTACTGGGTGAGTAATTATTCTATCCCATGCTAGAGGTTCAAACCATGAACATGGACCTTGCTGGGAGCCCCATATATCCATGGAGACTAATTCAGAGCTGAATACATAATGGCAAGAAAATGGCAGAGTGTAGCTGGCTAGCTTGGTTTGTTTGTTTCTTCCTTTCTTTCTTTTTGAAAGAAATTCCTCCTACTTCTTAATAACTAATGAGGATCTGAAGCCTCACAGAATCTCTACTTTGTGTAGAGTTCTGTATTATGGCTCAGATGCACCAAAGATAGATTATTTAAAAAAAAAAATCTTTCCTTTTCCTGGGAAACACTGATTAAAATGGAAGAATGTGAGTATTGTTTCTATGAATTCTTCATTTCCTTGATATATTGAAGCACTGTCTGGTCATAAAGGGCTGCAACATGTGTTAGTTACCTTAAAGGGAGAGAAGAGAAAGTCTGTGATGGTTCACTTAAGGACCTATTTAGAAACTGTCCCTGCTCCCCTTCCCCCAGGGGATTTACTTGGAAACAAGTCCTGGAAACCAGCTCCAGGTAACAAAGCCCAGATACAAAGGTGGGTCAGGCCAGGTGGAGGCATCCAATCAGTGGGGGGATGCATACTGTCTCCCTGGTTACCAAGGAGTGTGGGCCCCGCCTTTTGCGAGCCTTTTGGGCGCCAATCCCAATCAAGGTGTAATAGGCTGGTTCAAATGTCTACTAGAGTAAATTGTAACTCAGTTGGGCACCTAGCATCACTGTGGAGTTTCCTGTGTGTGTTACAATCTCATTGGCCACCTGTGCGTGGCCAGGCCTGACCACATGGCCTTTGCCCTTAAAAGCTAGTCTGTGAAACAGAGAAGGGTCGCCCTCTCTTGTAAGAGGTGCGGCCCTGAACGTTCAGTTAGATTCTTGATGCTTGGTGCGAAATAAAGCTTTGCTTGACCTTCGCTTTGTATCAGTCTCGCTCCTTTAATCATGGACCCATTATTGGGGCATAACAGTTCATATGTCACAACAGGTGGGGTCTCTTTCCTACCTCCTCCTCCT
>NW_019156517.1:0-3365 GCF_002288905.1 Enhydra lutris kenyoni | reverse complement strand
AGATGCGGAGGACCATGTTATATATGAGGATTTATATCCAAATGTTCATAAGCATTTTCAATATACTAGCCATGCTCAAAAAACAGGTTTTTTTAAAAAAGATTTTATTTATTTATTTGACAGAGAGAGACCACAAGTAGGCAGAGAGGCAGGCAGAGAGAGAGGGCAGGGAAGCAGGCTCCTGGCTCAGCAGAGAGCCCAATGTGGGACTTGATCCCTGGACCCTGGGATCATGACCCAAGCCGAAGGCAGCGGCCGAACCCACTGAGGCACCAGGCGCCCCTCAAAAAACAGTTTTAATAATACATGGTACTTCATCGTTTCATTCCATCATAACCTATTAACTATTACCAATACAGTATTATCATATTAGCATATCAATTGTTTCTACTGTGATTATCCTCCTTGGATATCTATCTGTATTTGATTATTTTCTCACAATCCTTGCAGTGGAAATGCTAGGACATACAGTATACAAAAGATACAAATTCTCCCCCCAAAGACGCTATTAGCTTCCCTTTATCCAGCTTGATTTTAAATGGCTCCAAAGGAGCAATGTAGATTCATCATCATATTATCAGTTTCAAGTTATCAGACATTTTAATGTCTTTCTTTTAAAAAAAAAATGATTATAGGGGCGCATAGGTGGTTCAGTCATTAAGCAGCTGCTGTTGGCTCAGGTCATGATCCCAGGGTCCTTGGATCAGGCCCTGCATTGGGCTCCCTGCTCGGCAGGAAGCCTGCTTCTCCCTCTCCCACTCCCTCTCCCCTCTCCCACTGTGTCTCTGTCAAATAAATAAATAAAATCTTTTAAATAATGATTATAAACAATGCTGTAATAGAAAACCTTGAATATGTATGTTTGCTGACATCTACTAGAAGTGCAATTACTAGAATAATGAGCACGAACATTATTTTAAAGACTCTTCATACATATTGACAAAGCACTTTCCATAAAGGCTTTTACTTAAGTCCAGAAGAAGTACCATATCACTCACCTGACAATTACAGTGTCAAAATGAAGATTAGTTTTCCCTTTTTAAGAATGCATTTTTTTTAATGATCTCCATGCCCTCCATGGGGCTCGAACTCAAAACCCTGAGATTGAGAGTAGCACCCAGACATCCTTAAGTATACATTTTTTAAAATTTTCCACCAATAATTCGAACAGATGCCAATGCTATATTATACAAGCAACATGGATGGCAAAAATATGTTTCTTTTCATTTTGAGAAACCACTGGTCGCAGTGAGAAAGTTTATGTGGAGAATGGCCTGTGGCCAAATAATGGATGAACTTCATTATCATATGTATTTAAGTAAAATAAAGAAAGAAACAAAAGCCTTTGCTTCTAAACACTCACAGATTGCGAACACCCCGTGTGCTAGGTCCTACAGGATTACTTCCCAGCCTGCTTCTGCCAAATGACATGCAGGCATTGGTCACAATCGAGATCAGCAGAATTTTTCTACAGCGTGCCAAGGGTCAGAGAGTACATATTTTCCACCTTGGGACCATCTCTGGCCTCTGCCCAACTACTGAAGTTTGCCCTTATAGTATAAAAGCAGCCACAGATTATATGTAAAGAAGGTTTATTCCAATAAAATTTTATTTACAAAAAAAGCACAGCAGATGTGGCCCACTGACCGGCGTCTGCTAACTCCTCTCCCAGATGCTGGCCCTGAGTGTCCAGGTGACCAATTCTCCTCATATAATTCTTAGGGTCCAGGGTACTCATTGTGTCCGAGCAGCCTTACCCAGAAACCTGTGCTTCCACGCTCCACCCAAGCTTGCTGAATTAGAAACTCTAAGGGTCCAGTTCAGCAATCTACGTTTCAACAAACCTTCCAGGTGATTCTAAGACACGCTGATTCTTGTGACACTAAACCAAAGAAAAGCTCCCCTAACAAAGCGTGGGGAACTGGGCTCTGAAAATGAGCTTATTTCCCTGTTGGTAACCAGTGGTCCCCATCTCTCTGCCAACCACCAAGTGCTGTCGGTCCTCCTGACTAATAACAGTAACACTTAAAATAACAAGTGCAGCGCAAATGACTCCAGGGAGGTGGGACGTCATCAGACGTGCAGAGATGGAATCTATTCCCCTCATGGCACAAAGACAGGTGTTCTTTCACTCGTGTTGCTGTAGAACATAAAGAAAAAAAAAAAAGGAAAGAAAAGAAAAAAGAGGCTGCCACTTAGATTTATGTACGCTGATGAAGCCTTATAAACTACTATTTACATTGAACTCCCCACACGGAGGAGCACAAAACATTTTGCTCACACTTCTGGGCATCCACTTTATTATTCTTTCCTGCCTGTCTTCTCTCTTCTTTTTCTCCTGGTGAATCTTTTTATAACAAATTTCATCCCACAGAGAGAAGAAACTTGAATTAAGCATGGGAAGAAAAGCACGGTTTAAATTCCATCATCTCTATTTTTTCTTTATTTCCAGCCTTTGGTGCCTCTTATATTTTTTTCAGTTCAACTCGTGTCGTAGAATAACATCTGTTCAGGAAAAAATAAAAGGTTGACACGCGGAAAGGCAAAAGACAAGCCGACAGGGGCTTATGGCCAGCTCTACTCAACAAGGCTAACGTCAGGTGTCTCGACACTCAGAACCTTGCATGCAATCTGAAGACATGTGCGTGTCCTTCAAAAAGACACTGAATTCTTTTTTTTTTTTTTTAAGATTTTATTTATAAGTAATCTCTACACCCAACGTGGGGCTCAAACTTATGACCCCGGATCAAGAGTCGCACACTCTTCCAACTGAGCCAGCCGGGTGCACCCAAGAAGACAACGAATTCTTAAAAAGACATCCCATTGAGATCTAACAGCTCTGCTCCAGTGGCCACCTGGAATCCAGCAATACCAGCGAGCATTTACTGATCACTTTCAACAGGCCAGATACAGTGCTAAGTCATAACTTTACAGTCATTTCCCTAACCCACTGAGGTTGGTTTTTTTTTTTTCCAATCCCATTTTACAGAAGGATAAACTGAGGTTCACAGGCTGCCCCATCACTCAGGTAATTAGGCATACAGGAAATATATGTACATATAGAAAGATGAAATGGGAAAGAAAGATGTTAACAGCTGGCCGGGTATGGTCAATCATGGCATCCATTATGCTTTTTTATTTTTTAAGATTTTATTTATTTATTTGACAGAGATCACAAGTAGGCAGAGAGTCAGGCAGTGAGAGAGGAGGAAGCAGGCTCCCCGCTGAGCAGAGAGCCCAATACAGGGCTCGGTCCCAGGACCCTGGGATCATGACCTGAGCCATAGGCAGAGGCTTAACCCACTGAGCCACCCAGGTGCCCCTTCATTTTACTTATTAATAAAACCAAGGCTCCAGTAGGAAAA
>NW_019156516.1:0-3315 GCF_002288905.1 Enhydra lutris kenyoni | reverse complement strand
TATGGTTTCACTTATTTGTGGAGCATAACAAATAGCATGGAGGACAAGGGGAGTTAGAGAGGAGAAGGAAGTTGGGGGAAATTGGAAGGAGAGGTGAACCATGAGAGACTATGGACTCTGAAAAACAATCTGAGGGTTTTGAAGGGGTGGGGGTGGGAAGTTGGGGCAGCCTGGTGGTGGGTATTGTGGAGGGCACGTATTGCATGGAGCTCTGGGTGTGGTGCAAAAACAAGGAATACTGTTATGCTGAAAATAAAAATAAATAAATAAATAAATAAATAAATAAATAAAATAAATAGAAAAGCATAAGAAAAACTCAGGTATATATCAAAAAGTTCAAGTTAAAAGGTTATCATGGATTTTGTTGTACTGAACCTCTCATTGTGATGGTAAATAGGTTAAAAATTATAAAAAATTAAAAAGAGCAAGAATAGTGGGAACACATTAAAATACAAGTTGTGTCTATGAAGAATACAGGTTTTAGTGAAATACAGGGAGCTTAATATCTTCTTGTCCCTGATACTGGGGTTTTACAGTTTTATGGGTATCCTGTGGTGGTTGTCCTCTTGTTTTTTGTTTATTTCTGTTTTGGGCGGTTTTGGGAGCTGGTTTTCTGCGGGAAGGGCCTGCCACGTGGTTTTTCAGGCAGTCTCGCTAGAGCTGATTCCTTCTGCCCTCATCAAGGGGCTGGGCTCTGAGGAAACCAGTTTTTCAGGCTTTTGTTCTGGAGGGTTTTTTTTCCCCTCCCCTCTCCAGCTTTCAGTGGTTCTTCAGAAGTTTAGAGGAAAGCAAACTGCACCCAGGCCTCCATCTCAGAGAGAAGCCTCATTTTGTTCCCCTATGGGTGGTCCTGAGCATACATATTTTCCTCTGTCACCTCCCACCGGCAGAGCAAGTTCCCAGCCACAGTCTCAAGGGTCGCAGGAGCTCCCGCTTGTACCCCAGTGTTACTAAAACCTAGATCAATTTTAATCCAGAAAGCCACTTCCAGTAGCTGCTGCCTCTGTGGCTGTCTGTGCAGGTGCAGACCACTGGAGAGATCCCAACCAGAGAGAGCACGCTGAGATTTTCAGGTTGGCCCGGGCTGGGAGTGTTCAGACTCTCACCAGTCCTAGAGAGCACTGGCTAGTGCCTGCACAGACCTCTCTCAGGGACGGTGTGGGGCTGACTCAGACCCTGGTCATGCAGCACAAGTGCAGAGTGCAAAAGGCTGTGGTTCTAGAGAGTGCCGGCTGGCGTCCGCACCAGACTGTCTCACATGCACCACCATCCAGATGCTCTCACAGGCCTTCGGTTCAGAGACCACAGCCTGGATGCTTTGCCGCACTCTCTCTGGCATGACACTGGCGGTGGCAGTCCTGGCTCCGTGGGCTTAAGCCTGTGTCCCTAACCACCCAATTTCACCAATTTCCCCTTAAGATCTTTTGCTCTTTTTGAGTGCTTTTAACCAGATTCCAAGTTAATGCTGGTTCCCAATCACAGGGCACTCTTGTATTTGGGTATTAATTTCCAGTGGGTTGCTTCTTGTGGCTCCCTCCCCCTTTTGTTTATCTTCAGATATGAGTCCAATGTTCCCACTCTGCTTTACCTGCCCACTGACATCTTCTGCCCCCACAGAGATCCGGAAGTGTATAATCCTAATCTTGGCTGATTCATGGGCTATCAGAGTTTCCTGGTAGATAATCAGCTCACTTTAGGGGACCAGTTGAAACAGTACCTCCTACTTTTCTGCCATCTTGCCCCCCTTCCTCCTCTATATTTAATATCTTAAGTAATGTCCACACTGTTTTCCAAAGTGGCTGCACCAACTTGCATTCCCACCAACAGTGTAAGAGTGTTGCCCTTTCTCCACATCCTCTCCAACACTTGTTCACTGTCTTGTTAATTTTGGCCATTCTAACTGGTGTAAGGTGGTATCTCAATGTTGGTTTGATTTGAATCTCCCTGATGGATAGTAATGATGAACATTTTTTTCATGTGTCTGATACCCATTTGTATGTCTTCATTGGAGAAGTGTCTGTTCATGTCTTCTGCCCATTTTTTGATGTGATTATCTGTTTTGTGTGTGTTGACTTAGAGGAATTCTTTATAGATGTTGCATATCAGCCATTTGCCAATATCTTCTTCCATTCTGTGGGTTGCCTTTTTGTTTTGTTGACTGTTTCCTTTCCTGTGTAGCAACTTTTGATCATGATGAAGTGCCAAAAGTTCATTTTTGCTTTTGTTTCCTTTGCCTTTGGAGACATATCTTGAAAGAAGTTGCTGTGGCTGATGTCAAAGAGGAAAGCTTTCCTCTAGAATTTTGATAGATTCCTGCCTCATGTTGAGGTCTTTTATCTATTTCAAGTTTATCTTTGTGTATGGTGTAAGAGAATGGTCGAGTTTCATTCTTCTACATATAGCTGTCCAATTTTCTCAGCACCATTTATTGAAAAGACTGTCTTTTTTCCACTGGATATTTTTTCCTGCTTTCCTGAAGATCAGTGGAACATAGAGTTGCAAGTCCATATCTGGGCTCTGTATTCTGTTCCAGTGGTCTATGTGTCTGTTTTTGTGCCAGTACCATGCTGCACTGGTGATCACAGCTTTGTAGTAAAGCTTGAAACCAGGCAACATGATGCCCTCAATTCTGTTTTTCTTTTTCAACATTTCCTTAGCAATTCGGCATCTCTTCTGGTTCCATACAAATTTTAGGATTGTTTGTTCCAGCTCCTTAGAAAATGCCGTTGGAATTTAGATCAGGATGGCATTGAAAGTATAGATTGCTCTAGGCAGTATAGACATTTTTAAAATTATTTTTTCAGCGTAACAGTATTCATTGTTTTTGCACCACACCCAGTGCTCCATGCATTCCATGCCCTCTCCAATACCCACCACCTGGTTCCCCCAACCTCCCACCCTCCACCCCTTCAAAACCCTCAGATTGTTTTTCAGAGTCCAAGAATGTTTATTCTTCCGATTCCTGAGCGTGGATTCTCTTCCATCTTTTTGTGTCTTCTTCAATTCTTATCAGGAATGTTTTGTTGTTCCTCAAGTACAGATCCTTTACCTCGTTGGTTAGGTTTATTCCCAGGTATCTTATGGTTCTTGGTGCTATGGTAAGTGGAATTGATTCTCTAATTTCCTTTTCTCTATTTTCATTGTTAGTGTAAAAGGAAGCAACTGATTTCTGTGTATTGATGTTGTATCCTGCCACATTACTGAATTGCTGTATGAATTCTAGTAATTTGGGGGTGGAGTCTTTTGGATTTTTCAGATAAAGTATCATGTCATCTGCGAAGAGAGAGAGTTTGACTTCCTCAATGACAATTTGAA
>NW_019156515.1:0-3367 GCF_002288905.1 Enhydra lutris kenyoni | reverse complement strand
CATGGGTGACCTTCTCCTGCTCCTCTCTGCTCCTCTTCTCTGCTCCAGCCCATTCCTCCCGACTTCAGCTGTTGCATGGATATTGTGGGGAATGGGGTCAGCTACATAAATAGGTCAGGATTAGGAAGAGGGGGCTGAATGAGGAAATTAAATCAGTTCCCTCCTTAATCTTTTTATTTTTTTATGGAGGCATATTTCTATGTAAGTAGCAATAGTCTGTATGTACAGCAGTGTCCTTGTTTTAATTTGGGCACCTCTATGCAGAAATTGCTACCACCATATAATCGGTTGCTCGAATAAAAATTTAGCAATTACCTTTCTCATTGACATTCCACAAGCAGCCCCCTCGCAGGCTTTTTGTAGGGCTGATATGTTCGTACTTTCAATTTTACCACAAATGTCCCCATCTCTGGAAAATCCACCTTGCCCAACTTTTCAAAATGACCTTCTCCAGTCATGTGTGGTATCTTGGCCCAGATTCATTCCTGCATAGCAACTAGTAATAATTACAACTAGTAATTATTTGGTTTTCACTTGTTTGTTGGTGAATTGTGCTTTTTTGGGTTGTTCTTAAAGATTGATTGATTGATTTGAGAGAGACAGAGATTGAGAGTGTGTGAGCTGGGGGAGAGGCAGAGGGAGAGAATCTGAGACTCCCCGCGGAGCACAGAGTCATCTCAAACATGACCCTGAGATCTTGACTCGAGCTGAAATCAAGAGTCAGACGCTTAACTAACTGAGCCACCCAGTGGCTCAGTGATGGATTCTGAATACTTTTGACATTTACTTTTAATATCATTTAATTGTAGTTGTGCAGCATTTAATTTTTAGTGATGGCTACATTTAACAGCAAACTTACAGAATTCCTAAAGATTGAGCAGTCTGTTCTCACAAGCAGTCTTCATACCACTGGAGACGACCTACGGGTGGACTCCCTGACCACTGACCACAGCCCCAGTGTTTGCCTCATAAACAGAGGAAGGGAGAGAGTTGGCAAACATGGGTGGGTTAGTCCTTATTACAGAAACATTTCTCTGAGAGTTGTTATTTAACCTTTTACTACTGAAGAAAAGACTAAAAAAAAAACCAAAAACAAAAAAACAAAAAAACCCCCCCCACCACCAACATTAATAATAAGGGAACTGATATCTTCTGGTTTGATATGCATGGTTGGGTACAATGACTCAGTAAGAGGATAGGGGACCGCAGTGATAAAGAAATCACAGAGAGGGAACAAGAGTAAAAACAATGCTAACCTTCCGTGGAGAGCGCTAGAACATCTTATTGCCAGACATGGTGGTGGAATCTGAAGAGCTTGGTGGTCAAGAACACTTAACTTTCAGAAAGCCCAGAGCCAGAAATCCCTCATGCCTGTTTTAAGTCATTGAGGTCTTGGTGTGCTAGACTGCTTGTCCTTCCCATTTGTCTGTATGTATACAGTGGGAAGGAAATGAGCCCTAGATGGTGCCTAAAGCCTGTAGAACTCTGGGGACCCAGAGCAGATGACTAAGGGGAGGTGACAAGCTCAGAGATAAGGGGTCACAGGGAATAGGAAATATGAAGGAAAGAACCATATTATGCATGTGTTGCCATGCTGTATAAGGTTTTCTCCTTATTAAATATATAGTTAGAGGTGGACCTGGTATTTTATTTTATTTATTTTTTTGAAGATTTTATTTATTTGACACAGAGAGAGATCACAAGTAGGCAGAGAGGCAGACAGAGAGAGAGGGGGAGGCAGGCTCCCTGCTGAGCAGAGAGCTCGATGCAGGGCTTGATCCCGGGACCCTGAGATATGACCTGAGCCGAAGGCAGAGAGAGAGAGAGAACCCACTGAGCCACCCAGGCGCCCCAAGGGCCTGGTATTTTAGATAAATAAACTATTGATATAGGACATATGAATCATAATTAGTAAGTACCATTTACCATATTTGAGTTTATATAGCCACAATGATTAATCATGAGCTCCATCTTTAAAAGTCAAGGGAGTAGAGTTTGGTGAGTGCTTTTGACCTTTACAGCCAACAACACCAAGTCTCATCTCTTTATTTTGACATGGGCTGGAGTTTCTTAATCCTTGACTTATATCTGAGCCCATAGGAATCCTTCTTTTTTTTTTTTTTTTGAAGATTTTATTTATTTGTGTGACAGAGAGATCACAAGCAGGCAGAGAGGCAGGCAGAGAGAGAGGAAGGGAAGCAGGCTTCCTGCTGAGCAGAGAGCCCGATGTGGGGCTTGATCCCAGGACCCTGGGACCATGACCCGAGCCGAAGGCAGAGGCTTTAACCCACTGAGCCACCCAGGCGCCCCCATAGGAATCCTTCTAAGCCAGCAACATCAATCCTAGGATGGAATAATGATTGCCTTCCTTATTACATAGCCACCCTCCCCTACCTGGAAATTGTTCTCACTTAAGTTGGTGAGTTGGAAAAGGAGTTCTTTCTTGAGTGAGGCATCATTCTCACAGCTTAGTTAAAAAGAAGTATTTAATGAATCCATGTTTAGTGCCTGGTACTATTGTAGGATCTGAAGTACAGAGAGAAGATACAGACTTTGCATTTAAGCGGGGGGAACAATCAAGAAAATAGAAATTCTAAGCACAGTAGGTTATGAGCTGTGATGGAGATCTATACAAGGTGGTCTTGGACCCCAAACAGAGGGACATTAACTCAGATATCAGGAAGGACTTCCTGGAAGTAACACTGCCTCGGTATTCAAGTGTGAGTGGAAATTAGGTAATAAAGAGGAACTCGAATATTCTGGGAGATGGGTAGCCCTGCAGAAAAATAAAACCCGGAATCCATACTGGGAACTATAAGAAGTTTAGAATACTTGATGCTTAGAATCGAAGGCAGGACTTTGTACATCTGTGTGTCCATCCCTAAGGAATCTGAAAGGAAAAGAGGAGTGAGAGCAAGAAGACAAATTATTCATATTTTATTGGTGGCTAGTTTTGCCATTATTGCCCTCTATTGGGATCTTGATGATCTGACTCAAGAGGTGGGGTTTTCATGTCAAAATAATACTTGATGGAGGATTAACAGTTGGATATGTCCTTGTCAGGTTTGATGTTGTTGCTTTGTGTTTTGCTACAGCTGCTACCCATTCACACTCTGAGGCTTGGCATGGAAGTGGATTCCTTTGATGGGCACCATTACATTTCTTCAGTTGCTCCAGGTGGTCCTGTGGATACACTGACCCTCCTGCAGCCAGAGGATGAACTTCTTGAGGTAAAATTCGTGAGAGATAAAAAACACAGGACAGGAATATCTGAGTTGTAGGAAAATGTATTTTTACCAGAAATTCACTGAATTACATTACCGCCAATGTAATGTGAACTACTTATATTGAAAAATACTTGGGGACT
>NW_019156514.1:0-3371 GCF_002288905.1 Enhydra lutris kenyoni | reverse complement strand
CCGGCCCCTCCCCCAGAGGAGATCTCGGACCTGACGGAGCAGCTGGGAGAAGGAGGGAAGAATGCTCACGAGCTGGAGAAGGTCCGCAAGCAGCTGGAGGCTGAGAAGCTAGAGCTGCAGTCGGCCCTGGAGGAGGCTGAGGTGAGCCTGGTCCTGCCTCACCCCTACTTCATACCCACTCCTACCCACCCCTTCTTGTCTCTGACTCCCCATTCTTCTTCACCAGCAGGTGATACTCACCCCCAGACAAAATTTATTAGCTCCTTTCTCTCTCAGTCTGCCCACTAGCCCAATACCATGACTGCCTCTAAAGCCAAGGTCTCCACCAAGGAAAACATCACCGTGTGATCATGGGCCGAAAGGTTATAAACCTACCGTGTTTATAAAGTTGAAATATGATCATCATCATAACCCCTCAGACAGTAGGTGGGAGTGTGGGCTTCAGAATCAGGCAGATCTGAGTTTGGAACTTGGCTTCAGGACCTCTGCTGTGTTACTGGGCAAGTTTCTTAACCCCTCTGTACCTTAGTTTTCTTATTTTTTAAATTTTTTTTAAGATTTTATTTATTTATTTGACAGAGAGAGATCACAAGCAGGCAGAGAGGCAGGCAGAGAGAGAGGAGGATGCAGGCTCCCTGCCAAGCAGAGAGCCCAATGCGGGGCTCGATCCCAGGACCCCGAGATCACGACCCGAGCCAAAGGCAGCGGCCTAACCCACTGAGCCACCCAGGCGCCCCAGTTTTCTTATTTTTGATGGAACTAATGGTGCATACCCAATAAGATTTTATGCATAATTGTTATGAAGATTAAATGAGGTCACAAACTTAAAAATTTAATACATGTTTCCAACATGCGTGTGTCCCCCCGCCCAATTTGCTATTGCTACTGTTCGTTTTTAGAGAACCTAGAGAGGGCCCTGAGTTTGGGGGCATCTAGCTTTTTTTCACTGAAAGGTAAGTGACCCAGGAAACAAAAATGAAGTTTGGAGTGTGTGGTTATGAAAACCTCCCCCTTTCCTATCAGACTTAGAAGGTCAGGATGGTGTGGTGTTAGTCCTAGAGGGCAACTGGCACTGGTGACGTCCAAGGCCTTTCCTTGACGGAGGAAACCCGGGCCATCCTGGGATGCAGGTCCCACCTCCCGTGTCTTTCCCCGGGCTTTCCTCTCTAAGCCACAGTCCTGGCCGATACCCAGCACCTCCTTGACCTTCCTCCCATCCTCGCCCCGTGCCCTGACCGTCCGCTTCCAACCCTCTCACCCCACCCTCTGCCAGGCCTCCCTGGAGCACGAAGAGGGCAAGATCCTGCGGGCACAGCTGGAGTTCAACCAGATCAAGGCCGAGATCGAGCGGAAGCTGGCAGAGAAGGACGAGGAGATGGAGCAGGCCAAGCGCAACCACCTGCGCGTCGTGGACTCGCTGCAGACGTCCCTGGACGCCGAGACGCGCAGCCGCAACGAGGCCCTGCGGGTCAAAAAGAAGATGGAGGGCGACCTCAACGAGATGGAGATCCAGCTCAGCCAGGCCAACAGGACAGCCTCCGAGGCCCAGAAGCACCTGAAGATTGCCCAAGCCCATCTGAAGGTAACAGAGTGGGGGACTCCCTGAAGGGAGCTGCCTGCAGGTCTGGTGAGGGCCCTGGGCTAACACACATGAGAAAGGGGGAGCCACTTACCTCCTGGGCTTGGAGGCTTGATGAAAGAGAACCAATCAGACCCTAAGCATGTCCTGGACCAGCCCAGCCTCCTAACCTAGACAACAGAGGAGGGGCCGTGGCCCTGGCACTACACTTGACAGAGAAGGTTTGTGAACCTGGCATAGGGTGTGTCAGACCATGACTAGGAAGCCCTGATGGGATGGGTGCAGGTCTCCAACATGCGTCCCTCCACCCCACCCCAGGACACCCAGATCCAGCTGGACGATGCGCTCCATGCCAACGACGACCTGAAGGAGAACATCGCCATCGTGGAGCGGCGTAACAACCTGCTGCAGGCTGAGCTGGAGGAGCTGCGGGCCGTGGTGGAGCAGTCCGAGCGCTCTCGGAAGCTGGCGGAGCAGGAGCTCATCGAGACCAGCGAGCGGGTGCAGCTGCTGCACTCCCAGGTGAGGCGGTCGGGACCCCACGGAGATGCCCCCAAGGGGCAGAGCCCAGCCTATTTACAGAAGTTCTGAACCAGATGCCCTGAGTGAGCGTGTCCAACTGGGATGGCAAATCACTTGGTTTCCTGGGCCATCTCTCCTCTGCTGGTGGGGACTGTTGGAAACACTACCTTGAGAAGGGGGCATACACTTCAAAGCTAATGATGTCATGATTGGTTGGTGATGTCCACCCAAGTCACAAGTCTAGGAGTCGTGCCATGCTTGCTGTAATCTGGCATCCCTGATCTAGAGGACAGCCTCCAGCTTGCTCTGTAAAGAGGAGATCTGGGGAGTTTAAAGAAGCACGAATGCATCCATACGCAAACCAAATTCTCAAGGGAGCACCATCATTCCGCAATCCCACACACCCTGTCTCCAACTGTGCTCTGCCATGAGTTTTTGTGTCCATCTTCTGGCAGGGCCCATCTTCTGGCAGGACTTTTCTCTGTAATCTAGTACATGTGGGAATGACATCATGCACTGACCGCCTCCCTTCTTCCTTACTCCACTATATTCTTTCTGTAACTACAATCATTTCTAGGATATTGTCCTGGTAAAAAAGTTTTCCCACTTTCCTTGGAATGTTTTCATGCTCCTGAAGAGACACGTCACTAAAGATGTCAGAAGTAGAACCGTAGGCCCTTTCTGGTTTGAAGTCTTTCTTCAAAGCTGAGTAATTTTAGATATAACATCTAGAACATATCTGCTTTCATAGGAAAAGGAAAAACAGATACAAAACCTGGGATATACAATAACAAAGATACAACAAATTCACAAGGAATAAACAAAAGCAAGACTTAAAAAAAAATAACTAGTTATTTGGGGCATCTAGGTGGCACAGTCCATTAATCCTCCAACTCTTGGTTTTGGCTCAGATCATGATCTTGGACTACTGGGATCGAGCCTCACGTCAGGCTCTGTGTTCAGCATAGAGTCTGCTTGGGATTCTCTCTCTTTCTCCCTCTTCCCCTCCCACTCATGCCCATAGCCTCTCTCTCAAATAAACAAATAAATCTTTAACAGTAAATAATAAAAAATTAAAAATGACTAGTTTAAATTTTCTGCAGCTAAAGGTATAGAATCTAGTAACAAAGTATATATTGATCATTTCCTCTACCTATATCTAGAACACCAGCCTCATCAACCAAAAGAAAAAGATGGAGTCAGACCTGACCCATCTCCAATCGGAAGTAGAAGAGGCGGTGCAGGAGTGCAGGAACGCCGAGGAGAAGGC
>NW_019156513.1:0-3373 GCF_002288905.1 Enhydra lutris kenyoni | reverse complement strand
TAATATTCTCTTATAATTGTATTTCTGTTGTGTTGGTAGCAAAAAAAATCTAGCCCATTTTATCTAAGCATAGTTACACATAATAGTACATGAAGAGAGACATAACATATATTTGGCTTTGAATTTTCATGGCGATAATGTGTCTGTAACTTGACCGGTTGAGTTTGGGGAGATAATGAAGTAAAAATTGAGAAATGCTGTATTATAAAATAATATACATGAATATTTTGACTAGGTAAGTCTGTAACTTCTTTTTCAGGAAGCAGGAACAGATGAGTAGCATGCTCTAATTGCATTATACTAGTCTCAATTTGGCAGATAAAAAGAAATAAAAAATTAAGAACAAAAACAGGGATACTCAAAATACTACAGGGATGTGGTGGCTTGGGCTGAGTTAAAGAGGGGGCAATGGCAATAAGAGATTGGACTCTGAAATACTTTGAAGTCAGTGTTAAGAAGCCTCTAACGTGAGAACGTGGCCTGAGAAAGAAGGAAAGGGGTCACGGATGAAGCATGTGGTTTACCTTGAGTATCTGAAAAGAGATTGAATCTGTTTCCATTCAATGAGCTGGGAAGGATTATACATGAAGTAGGTGTGATTAAGAGTCTGTGTTTGGACTGGACATCCAAAGAGTGAATTTTTCATGAAACACACAAATGGAACAGTTGACTAAGGACTCAGATATCACTGTCCCAAGGTGAATGGTGAGATATGGGAAAGAAAGTATAAAACTGGGCTTTTCAGCTTTCACGTGCTGCTTAAAATGAAGTATCAGAGATGGTCACCTAGGATCTTAAAGTGGATGTAAATAAGAGGAAGTTCTAGGATAAGCTCTGAGACTCTTTCATGTAAAAAGGAAGAGGAGAAGAGGTGAAATCAGCAAACAAGACCAAAAGCGCAATGAAGAGATAGGACTCAAACCCATGAAACTATGTTGCCATGGTACCAAGTGAAAAATGTTTCCAGGAGGAATGAATGATCCACTCTGTTGAATGCTGCTGCTAATCAAGTAAGATGAGATTTTGTTATTTTGTGTAGAGAATAGGGAATGATTCCAGTGAGCTGTTGGGGCAAAAATCCAATTTGTCATAGATTCAACAGAAAACGGAAGGATGGGAATTAGAAATAGTTTTACTATGATGCAGCACAGTGTTCATCAAAGGTATCTTTTCCAATAGTGATGAACCATGTTTCTTGAATGGGACGATCCAGTGGACAACCAGTCCTGATTACCATCACATATGCTGTCTTCCATGTGGCTTATCTGCATTCTCCCTATGATTCTGATCCTCTCTGCAAATGTTATCCCTCATGCCTGAGTAGCTTTTATAGTTTCTCCCTCCTTTTCTCTTGTCTTCAAGTGTTCTTTCAATTCACTTGCTTTCTCCCTAATCTTTTCTCACTTGTCCTTTAATCACTCCATTGATTATTCATTTAAATGTTTTTGTTTTCATTTCTAGGATTCTTCTTTTTGATTTTTAAAAATTATTCTGGGTTTCTCCAAAGTCTAACCATCAGACACTAACCTCTTTTTTGGTAGCCATTCCGTATCCCTTATACTTTTATTCACTCTAAATATTTGTACTTTATAATCAATATTCAACAGTTCCATTATTTGGGGGGTGTGTGTGTGTGTGTGTGTGTGTGTGTGTGTGCCGCTTTCAGTCGGCTAACGGGAGAAGAATGAGGCACAAACAAGTCAGCTGCAAGAGAAAGGGAGCAGGGGACAAGAGTAGAAAAGACTGCTGCCCCGAACAACTCCTTAGTCTCACTTTTATGAGATAGAAACGGTAACCAACAGAAGAGCCAAAGAAGGCCAAACATTAGTCATATGCCTTGTAGATAAACAAGAAGGAGGGCAAAATATGTCTGTACAAGCAGTATAAAGTTTATAGTTGGACAAGCACATTCAAAGGATTTATCTAAGTAGCCATAGGTGCTCTCTGGAGGGAAAAGGGGAGTTAACGGAAAAATGAAGCAGGGGCGTTCCACCCTGAGCAGGCCGGGTGTTCCCAGCTGCTTGGCTTCCATGAAGCAGGTGGCATTCTGCCCTGAGCAAGCTGGGCATCCCCAGCTGCTCAGCTTCAAGGCCGCATATTGTCCTCTCCCCCAGAGGCCTGTTGCCAGTATGTGTTTTTCTTAAGGCTATATCTACATGCGCTTGGTAACTAGTAAAATTCCTCAGGGGTTATATTTTAAAATACATTGTTCTGAGGGGCAGTTGCATTTCCCCCTCTTTGTTTGTGAAGAAGTTAGAAAAGTCGATTTTGCAGTTTCTTGATTCTTCAGTCGTTGGAGGGATTTTCACATGCATTTGAGAACTAAGCATAAAAAAATTACAGCAATAAAAAGAATAATCATTCCACCTATAACACCGAGACCAGTTTGTTTGATCCAAGTAAAAGGGTTTAGATTAGACAGAATATCGTTAATTCTTTGAGTAAAACTCACTTTTGGAACTGATTGTAATGATGAGTGAGTAATGCTTTGAATAGTATCTTGAAGTTGTCTAATATCTAAAGGTAGATTATCACCATAATGATTAGTAATATGCTGGCGAATTTTGCTCCAAGATATTTCTGATTCATTATAGGCATGGGGAGTAACATAGAAAGAAGAAACATTCCAGTCACATAAAATATGAAGTCTAAGCTTTATATTTTGAAGATCATCTCCTATATATATCATGGCTGCTTTTAAATCAGAAATACTTTCATCTAATTTTTGATCCATGATCATTTGTTGATTCCAAGCTTTGCTAGCATTCTCATGCCACTTTTGTACAAATTGTGTGGTTTGTATGGTTTGATGCAAAGTTATCCCTATAGTGGTAGCTGTAGCAGTAATGGCTATAATTCCTAAAATAGCTGTTATAAGCAACCCAAGAAATCTTTTTGTTCTATGGACCCAGTCCTTCAAAACTCTTAAAAGTACATGCATATCTGGAGAGCTTTCCCAAACACAGTGGTGTTTCACTGGTAACCAAATGCCTATTCTTCTTCTAGCTATGAGAATGATAGAATTGTCTGTATATACATTCTTATCCACACAGGTGAACATTTTACATCTGAGACAGTTTATTTCTCTATTGTTATGATCAAAAGTCATTTTTTTAAAACAAAAACATAGGGATTTTTAACACAAGCTTTTACCCATTCTTCATCCATTATGAAAAAAGAGAATGCATAGTCATTAGACTGATGAATGTAAGAGCCATTCCAAACTCATGTGATTTAAAGCAGTGGTGACCTTCCATAAATTCTTTTGTTTTTTTATGATAATTAACAAAAGGGGATGGCATAGAAAATCCTTGTCCAAGCCAGATCAGAGGTGCATCTCCTGAGGTTAAGGTTTGTGGTGAAATGAGATCAT
>NW_019156512.1:0-3375 GCF_002288905.1 Enhydra lutris kenyoni | reverse complement strand
CAGGGTCACAGAAGGATCGGCTCTGTCTCTGTAGCCGGCTTCCCCGTTCTAATACCTGTAAGCTCTGCGACACTCAGACACCCCCGATCCTTCTGTGACCCTGCGGGACCTGAGGCCACGCTGACCCTGCGTGGGCTTCACCCCGGTTAAGCCTCTGGAGCGATGTCCCTCAGCGGAACTGACTTTTAAAAGTCCTGATTTTGTGCTCCGTTGCTCCGCCGCTTGCCGGGAGTCGGCCCCTCCCCCCGCGGTCTATCTTCCCGTCGTTTGGATTCACTTCTCCGCCAGTCCTACCTTTCAGAAAGTGGTTGATTTTCTTTTTCTAGAGTTGCTGTTTTTCTTCTCTTCGATCTCCCGTTGGATTTGTAGGTGTTTGCAATCTTTAGATAAGCTATCTAGCTGATCTCCCGCTACCTGAAGTAGTCTCAGCCTGCTACTTCTCTGCCATCTTGACTCCTCCCTCATAGATTCTTTTTTGAATATAATTTCCTTGTGACAGAATAAACTACTGTACTGAAGTATTATACGTAGCACATTGTCTTAATAGGATGTAAGAGAAATTTTAATTTCAACAATAATAATATGGACAATATATTTTAGTCTGAATATTAAGAGAACATCTCATTAGTGAACTAAAAAAAGCAAATTTAATAAAATACCTATAAATTAATGAATATGCCAAATGGATAATGTTCTGTTGAAATAACAGAATCACAGACAAATGTAAGATTATTGGCATATCAAGTGATTGGAAATTTTACTTAATCATCACTGATTTTAAATTTAATTATTTATTTATAAAATTTAATTTAATTTAATTGTATGTGTGTTCCAAAATTCATTGTTTATGCACCATACCCAGTGCTCCATGCAATATGTGCCCTTCATAATACCCACCACCACGCATCCCAACCCCCCACTCTTCTCCCCTCCAAAACCCTCTGTTTATTTCTCAGAGTCCACAGTCTCTCATGGTTTGTCTCCCCCTCCGATTTCCCCCAACTCACTTCTTCTCTCCATCTCCCAATGTGCTCCATGTTATTCCTTATGCTACACAAGTAAGTGGAACCATATGATAATTGACTCTCTCTGCTTGACTTATTTCACTCAGCATAATCTCCTCCACTCCCATCCATGTTGATACAAAAGTTGGGTATTCATCCTTTCCGATGGAGGCATAATACTTCATTGTATATATGGAACATATCTTCTTTATCCATTCATCTGTTGAAGGGCATCTTGGTTCTTTCCACAGTTTGGCAACTGTGACCATTGCTGCTATGAACACTGGGGTACAGGTGACCCTTCTGTTCACTATATCTGTATCTTTGGAGTAAATACCCAGTAGTGCAATTGCAGGGTCATAGGGTAGCTCTATTTTTAATTTCTTAAGGAATCTCCACACTGTTTTCCACAGTGGCTACACCAACTTGCATTCCCACCAACAGTGTAAGAGGGTTCCCCTTTCTCCACATCCTCTCCAACACTTGTTGTTTATGGTCTTGTTGATTTTGGCCATTCTAACTGGTATAAGATGGTAGCTCAATGTGGTTTTGATTTGAATCTCCATGATTGCTAATGATGATGAACATTTTTTCATGTGCCTGTTAGCCATTTGTATGTCTTCTTTGGAAAAATGTCTGTTCATGTCTTCTGCCCATTTTTTGACATGATTATCTGTTTTGTGTGTGTTGAGTTTGAAGAGTTCTTTATAGATCTTGGATATCAGCCCTTTGTCTGTAGTGTTATTTGTGAATATCTTCTCCCATTCCTTGGGTTACCTCTTTGTTTTGTTGACTGTTTCCTTTGCTGTGCAGAAACTTTTGATCTTGATGAAGTCTCAAAAGTTCATTTTCACTGTTGTTTCCTTTGCCTTTGGGGACATGTCTTGAAAGAAGTTGATGTGGCCGATGTCAAAGAAGTTAGTACCTAAGTTCTCCTTTAGGATTTTGATAGATTCTTGCCTCACGTTGAGTGTTCCGTAGTTCCTCGAGTACAGATGCTTTACTTCTTTGGTTAGGTTTATTCCCAGGTGTCTTATGGTTCTTGGTGCTATAATAAATGGAATCAATTCTCTAATTTCCCTTTCTATATTTTCTTTGTTAGTGCATAAGAAAGCAACTAATTTTGTACATTGGTTTTGTATCCTCCCACATTACTGAATTGCTGTATGAGTTCTAGTAGTTTGGGTGTGGAGTCTTTTGGGTTTTCCATATAAAATATAATGTCATCTGCAAAGAGAGTTTGACTTCTTCATTGCCAGTTTGAATACCTTTTATTTATTTTTGTTGTCTGACCGCTGTTGCTAGGACTTCTAGTACTATGCTGAATAACAGTGGTTAGAGTGGGCATCCTTATTGTGATCCTGATCTCAAAGGGAAGGTTGTCAGCTTTTCCCCATTGAGGATGATATTTGCTGTGGGTTTTACATAAATAGATTTTATGAAGTTGAGGAATGTCCCCTCTATCCCTATACTTTGAATTGTTTTAATCAAGAACAGGTGCTGTATCTTGTCCAATGCTTTTTCTGCATCAATTGAGAGGACCATGTGGTTCTTCTCTCTCTTTTACCGATTTGTTCTATCACACTGATTGATTTGTGAATGTTGAACCCCTTTGCATCCTGAGGATCAATTCCACCTGATCATGGTGGATAATCTTTTTAATGTACTGTTGGATCCTATTAGCTAGGATCTTGTTGAGAATCTTGGCATCCATATTCATCAGGGATATTGGTCTGAAATTCTCCTTTTTTGATGGGGTCTTTGCCTAGTTTGGGGATCAGGGTAATGCCAGCTGCATATTAAAAGTCTAGAAATTTTCCTTCTGTTTCTATTTTTTGAAACAGCTTCATGATATTAGGTATTATTTCTTCTTTGAATGTTTGGTAGAATTCTTCAGGGAATCCATCAGGTCCTGGGCTCTTGTTTTTTGGGGAGGTTTTGGATCACTGCTTTGATATCGTTACTAGATATTGGTCTAGTCAGGTTGTCAATTTCTTCCTGATTTAGTTTTGGATGGTTATAGGTTTCCAGGAATGCATCCATTTCTTCTAGGTTGCTTAACTTACTGACATATAGCTGTTGATAATAATTTCTGATCATTGTTTCTATTTCCTTGGTGTTAGTAGTGATCTCTCCTCTTTCACTCATAATTTTATTAATATGAGTCCTCTCTCTTTTCTTTTGGATAAGTTTGGTCAGTGGTTTATTGATCTTATTTTTTCAAAGACCAAGCTTCTAGTTTCATTGATGTGTTCTAGAATCTCTAGATTCTAACTTACTGATCTCTGCTCTAATCTTAATTATTTCCCTTCTCATGTTTGGGGTTGGCTTAACTTGTTGACTTTCCAGTTCTTTTTTTTTTTTTTTTTTT
>NW_019156511.1:0-3376 GCF_002288905.1 Enhydra lutris kenyoni | reverse complement strand
ACCTTGTCAGCAGGCCATCCCTATTGGGAATTCTGGAAAACAAAGCTATGCTTATGTTCAGTGCAGAGGCCATAACAGTTCCATTGTACAGCGTCTGTTTTGACATCTCAAACACCTGAGGACGATCGAGAGTGTGATGTCTGCTCACGCTGGAATTTGTATCCATGATGGCCAACGAACGCTCGTGCGGCCTCCAGAAGCCTTGGCGGCTTTCCGAAGCTGGAGCTTGTGAGCTTCTCCAAACAGCAAGGTGTCCTTCAGCGGGACAGAGGAAGTCCAGTTAGAGGGATCCAGGGTCCCCATATGGAAAGATTCGATAGCAGAGCTCTCCGAATGGATGCCTGGAAACTCCACCTCCCTTACCACTGAAGCCTAGGAACAGGGCAGCTTTGATCCAGTGGCTCTGCTTCGCAGTTCCAAGGGATCTGAGTTGACGGAGGTTCTCAGTCAGACGGGTCACAATGCTGCTTGGTGTCCAGGGAGACTTTAGAATGTGGCGGTACTTCTGGGAACATGCAGGAACCTCCTAGCCTGTGGGTGGGACCCCTTTCCCAAGAGCAATGTTTCCTTCTCGGGACCAAAGGGGTTCTACTGTATGGCTCAGGGACCACACGTTGGGCCATATGTTGGTTTTCCAGAACAGGCCGGAGGAACCGAGGCCTGAAAACCTAAGCTAGGTTTTGGATGAGGTCCTAGGGGCATGTCAGGTTGAATCTTTGGACTCAGGCCCATTGACGTGCGTGTCTTCCTGGAGGTAGATGCTGACGGTATCACATACTGCGCCTTTTTTCCAGAGCGGCCTATGAAATTGGGGTGGGTTACGGTGCCTTGTAGTTTTCTCCCATTCTGGATGGTTTGGGCAACTGAGAAGGGCAGAGTTTCCTCGGGAGAGCAGGCCCAGTGATGCGGTGTGGTTCTGGGGGTCCCATCCTAGAGGGCATGTGGTCAAGGCTTTGGGAACAAAGTCTTTATACAGCAACTCGGGAAGAATTAGGGGCGACTTTATGGCAGGCCAGATGTGCAGACCCTGAAAGCAGACTCAGGATTTGAAATTCGGGTGCGTGGGAGGCAGTAGCAGAGGCTTTTCTCTTTGTATTGTATACCTGGTAGGGTCTTGGAATGGACGGGTGAGCACATGTGTCCATGGGATATTCTCCCTTTCTGGAGAATCTGCCAGGCTCCGAAGAGTTTGGTGTTTTTCTGGGGGAAGGGAAGAGTGCTCTTTTTCATCTCAGGGGTCCTGCCCAAACAGGGATTCCAGAGACGGGTTGTGGGTCACGTGGCCTGGACAACCCCACCAAGGGTTAGGATTTGGGTCTAGGGGCACACTAGTATCTCTCTGTGGGATCCTGGTCCAGCCCCGACAGACTGTGGTTGAAGGGGTCTCAGGCTAAGAGTCACAATGCTTGTTTGTGCCCAGTTGCCCCTCCTGAGTGGGCGTGGTCTCATGGGCCATGCAGGTGGCTCCCACTCTGAAAGTAGTACCACCATATCAACATCCACTTTCCTGCCATGGGGAAGGAGGAGTACTCTGTTGTGCTTCAGGTACACACAAGGGCAGGGTATTGCACTACCTTCTTGGGTCAGATACCTGCATACCCAGGTTGGATGGAAATAACAGGCTCGGGACAAGGCAGTTCCCACCAGCAGGATATGGGTCCCGCTCTCTGGCTGGCCGACAGGAGATAGGGTCTCGGGCTGTGTTACACAGAGCATTAGTTCACAGGGCGACCTATGATATCAGGGTGCCCTTGAGGGCCGTGTGGTTGGACGCTCATTGGGGGATTTGGCAGACCTGTAGGACATTTCTTCTTTCTGTTGGCCAGGTAGAAGGCAGCTTTGTGACTCCAGTATTCCCAAGGTGGAAGGCCTGCTGGTAAAGTTTGTGAGGATCGAAATCTGAAAACACCAGCTATGGTTATGTTCAGTGCCGAGGGCATGACAGTTCCAATGTGCAGCAGCTCTTTTAAGATCTCCAGCCCCTGAGGATGGGCGCGGGTGAGATGTCTGCTAACACTGGAATTTGTATCCATGATGGCCAACGAATGCTTGGGTGGCCTCAAGAAGCCTTGGAGGCTTATCCAAGCTTGAGCTTGTGAGCTGCTCCAAACCCAAGGTGTCCTTCTGAAGGACAGGGGAAGTCAGCTTAGAGGTCTCCCACATGAAAAGATTCGACAGCAGAGCTCTCTGAATGGATGCCTGGAAATCCACCTCGCGTTCCCGCAGCAGCCAAGGAACAGGGCATTTTTGATCTGCTGCCTGTGTATCGAAGTTCCAAGGGATCTGAGTTGACAGAGGTTCTCAGTCTGACAGGTCCCAATACTGCTTGGTGTCCAGGGAGACCTTAGAATGTGGCTGTGGCTCTGAGCCCATGCAGGAATCTCCTAGGCTGAGGGTTGGTCCCCGTTCTCAAGAGCAAGCTTTCCTTCTCGAGACCAGAGGGATTCTACTGTATGGCTAGGGGCCACACGTTGGGCCATAAGTTGGTTTTCCAGAACAGGCCTGAGGGACAGAGGCCTGGAAACCTAAGCTAGGTATTGGATGAGGTTCTAGGGGCATGTCAGGTTCAATCTTCAGACTCAGGTCCATTGACGTGCGTTTCTTCCTGCAGGTAGGTGCTGAAGGTGTATCAGTCAGACTGCGCATTTTTTCCAGAGCAGCCTATGAAATTGGTGTGTGTTCAGGTGCCTTGAAGGTTTCTCCCATTCTGGAAGGTTTGGGCTACTGAGATGTGCAGAGTTCCCTCGGGAGAGCAGGCCGAGGTATGCTATTTCGTTCTGGAGGTGCCATCCTGGAGGGCATGTGGTCACGTCTTTGGGAA
Source organism: Enhydra lutris kenyoni (assembly GCF_002288905.1). Taxonomy (NCBI): domain Eukaryota; kingdom Metazoa; phylum Chordata; class Mammalia; order Carnivora; family Mustelidae; genus Enhydra; species Enhydra lutris. The sequence continues at coordinate 555 of NW_019156511.1, read as the reverse complement.
CCAAGTCTTCAGACAGCAACGCGGGGAAGACTTAGGAGCGAAGTTATGGCAGGCCCGATCTGCAGACCCTGAAAGCAGCTCCTCAGGATTTGAAATTCGGATGCCTGGGAGCAGTAGCAGAGGCTTTTCTGTCTGGACTCTATATCCAGGATGGCCTCAGAATGATAGGGTTGCTACATGGGTCCATAGGAGGTTCTACCTATCTGGTGTTTTCCCCCGGATCCCCAGAGTTTGCTGTCTTTCTGGGGGAAGGGAAGAGTGCTGTTTTCCACGTCAGTGGTGCCGCCCAAACAAGGATTCCAGAGCGGGTTGTGGGTCACGTGGCCTGGACATCCCCACCAAGGGTTAGGATTTGGGCCAAGAGACACGAGAGGCCTGCTCTCTGGCTTCCTGGTCCAGCCCCCAACAGGGTGTGCTTTAAAGGGGTCTCAGGCTGAGGGTCACAATGCCTGCTTGTGCCCAGCTGCCCCCGCTGAGTGGGCGTGGTCTCATGGGCCCTGTAGCTGGCTCCCACTCTAGAAAAGTACAACCATCTCAACATCCACATTCCTGCCA
>NW_019156510.1:0-3378 GCF_002288905.1 Enhydra lutris kenyoni | reverse complement strand
CTGCGAAGAGAGAGAGTTTGATTTCTTCATTGCCAATTTGGATACCTTTTATTTCTCTTTGTTGTCTGATTGCTGTTGCTAGGACTTCTAATACTATGTTGAACAAGAGAGGTGAGAGAGGGCATTGTTGTCGTGTTCCTGATCTCAACGGGAAAGCTGCAAGCTTTTTCCCATTGAGGATGATATTTGCTGTGGGTCTTTCATAGATAGATTTTATGAAGTTCAGGAATGTTCCCTCTATCCCTATACTTTGAAGTGTTTTAATCAGGAACGGATGCTGGACTTTGTCAAATGCTTTTTCTGCATCAATTGAGAGGACCATGTGGTTCTTCTCTCTTCTCTTATTAATTTGTTCTACCACATTGATTGATTTGCGAATATTGAACCATCCTTGTAGCCCAGGAATGAATCCCACCTGGTCATGGTGGATAATCTTTTTAATGTGTTGCTGGATCCTGTTTGCAAGGATTTTGTTGAGAATCTTAGCATCCATATTCATCAGTGATATTGGTCTGAAATTCTTTTTGGTAGGGTCTTTGCCTGGTTTGGGGATCAGGGTAATGTTGGCTTCATAGAGGGAGTCTGGAAGTTTTCCTTCTGCTTCAATTTTTTGAAAGAGCTTCAGGAGAATAGGTGTTATTTCTTCTTTGAAAGTTTGGTAGATTTCCCCAGGGAATCCATCAGGTCCTGGTCTCTTGTTTTTTGGGAGGTTTTTGATCACTGCTTCAATCTCATTACTAGATATCAGTCTATTCAGGTTGTCAATTTCTTCCTGGTTCAAATTTGGGACTTTATAGTTTTCCAGGAATGCATCCATTTCATCTAGGTTGCTTAGCTTATTGGCATATTACTGCTGATAATAACTTCTGATGATTGTTTCTACTTCCTTGGTGTTAGTTGTGATCTCTCCCTTTTCATTCATAATTTCATGAATTTGGGCTTTCTCTTTTCTTTTGGATTAGTGTGGCCAATGGTTTATCGATCTTATTGATTCTTTCAAAGAACCAGCTTCTAGTTTCATTGATACATTCTACTGTATCTCTGGTTTCTACCTCATTGATCTCAGCTCTAATCTTGATTATTTCCCTTCTTATGTGTGGAGTTGGTTTGATTTGTTGTTGATTCTCCAGTTCTTTAAGGGGTAGAGACAGCTGGTGTATTCTGGATTTTTCCTTTTTTTTTTGAGGGAGTCTTGGATGGCTATGTATTTCCCCCTTAGGACTGCCTTTGCTGTATCCCAAAGGTTTTGGACCAAAGTGTCTTCATTCTCATTGGTTTCCATGAATTGTTTCAGTTCTTCTTTGATCTCCTGGTTGATCCAAGCATTCTTAAGCAAGGTGGTCTTTAGCTTCCAGGTGTTTGAGTTCCTTCTGAACTTTTCCTTGTGATTGGGCTCCAGTTTCAAAGCATTGTGATCTGAGAATATGCAGGGAATGATCTCAGTCTTTTGGTATCAGTTGAGTCCTGATTTGTGACCCAGTATGTGATCTATTTTTTTTTTTTTTAAAGATATTTTTATTTATTTATTTGACAGAGAGAGATCACAAGCAGGCAGAGAGGCAGGCAGAGAGAGAGGAGGAAGCAGGCCCCCCGCCAAGCAGAGAGCCCGATGCGGGGCTCGATCCCAGGACCCGAGACCATGACCCAAGCCGAAGGCAGTGGCTTAACCCACTGAGCCACCCAGGCGCCCTATGTGGTCTATTCTTGAAAAGGTTCCATGTGCACTTGAGAAGAATGAGTATTCTGTCGTTTTAGGGTGGAATGTTCTGTATATATCTATGAGGTCCATCTGGTCCAATGTGTCATTCAATGCTCTTGTTTCTTTATTGATTTTCTGCTTCGATGATATATTTCTGAGAGAGGCATGTAAAGATCTCCTACTATTAATGTATTCTTATCAATATGACTCTTTATCTTGATTAACAGCTTTCTTATGTAATTGGCTGCTCCCATATTGGGGGCATAGATATTTACAATTGTTAGATCATCTTGGTGGATAGTCCCTTTAAGAATGATGTAGTGTTGGGGCGCCTGGGTGGCTCAGTGGGTTAAAGCCTCTGCCTTCAGCTCAGGTCATGATCCCAGGGTCCTGGGATCGAGCCCCGCATCGGGCTCTCTGCTCAGAAGGGAGGCCTGCTTCCTCCTCTCTCTCTGCCTGCTTCTCTGCCTACTTGTGATTTCTGCCTGTCAAATAAATAAATAAAATCTTTTTTAAAAAAAAAGAATGATGTAGTGTCCTTCTTTATCTCTGACTACAGTCTTTAGTTTAAAATCTAATTTATCTGATATGAGAATCGCTACCCCGGCCTTCTTTTGAGGCCCATTGGCATGAAAGATGCTTCTCCATCCCTTCACTTTCAGTCTGGGTGTATCTTTAGGTTCAAAATGGGTCTCTTGTAGACAACATATGGATGGGTCCTGTCCTTTTATCCAATCTGCAACCCTGTGCCATTTTATGGGCGCATTTAGGCCATTCACATTGAGAGTGAATATTGATAGATACGTTTTTATTGACATCGTGTTACCTCTGAAATCTTTCTTTCTGTAGATTGTCTCTATATTTCTGTTCAATGCTATTCTTAGGATTTTTCCTCTTTTATAGAACCCCCCTTAATATTTCCTGCAGTGTTGGCTTGGTGGTTGCATAGTCTTTTAAGCCTTGCTGGTCTTGGAAACTATCTCTCCATCCATTTTGAATGTCAGTCTTGCTGGACAAAGTATTCTTGGCTGCATGTTCTTCTCAGTTAGTGCCCTGAATACATCTTGCCAGCCCTTTCTGGCTTGCCAGGTCTCTGTGGACAGGTCTGACGTTATTCTGATGGGCTTTCCTTTGTAAGTAAGGAGCCTCTTTGTCCTAGCAGCTTTCAAGAGATTATATCTACAATTACGATTCCTCAATTTGACTACCAGGTGTCTTGATGTTTTTCTGGAATCTACAATCTTGGGTGGAGACCGTTCGGCCTCTAGTACATGAACGCTGGTTCCATTTGTGAGATTGGGAAAATTTTCATGAAGAACTTGTTCCACTGTATCTTCTATACTTCTTTCTTTCTCCTCCCCTTCAGAGATTCCAATAATTCTGACGTTGGAGCATTTCATGGCATCATTTATTTCCCCAATTCTGTTTTCATGGCTTCTAAGCTATTTGTTCCAGGCTTCCTTCTGATCCTTTCTCTCTATCTGTTTGTCCTCCAGATCACTAATTCTATCTTCTGTCTCAGTTACCCTAGCTTTTAGAGAATTTAGATTAGATTGGAACTCATTGAGAGCATTGTGAACCTCATCTCTGGTAGCTTTTAGCTCTGCCCTAACATTGTGAACATCCTCTCTGGTTGCTTTCAGTTCGGCCCTAATCAATTCCATTTGGTCATCCATGGC
>NW_019156509.1:0-3380 GCF_002288905.1 Enhydra lutris kenyoni | reverse complement strand
CATTTGGGGTCTTTTGTGTTTCCATACAAATTTTAGGATTATTTGTTGTAGCTCTGTGAAAAATGCTGTTGGTATTTTGATAGGGATTGCATTTAATGTGTAGATTTCTTTGGGTAATATAGACATTTTAAGAAAATTTGTTCTTCTGATTCATGAGCATGGAATGTCTTTCCATTTCTTTGTATCTTCTTCAATTTCTTTCATCAGTGTTTTGTAGTTTTCAGAGTACAAGTCTTTCACTTCTTCGGTTAGGATTATTCCTAGATATCTTATTGGTTTTGGCAAAGCTGTAAATGGGATTGGTTCCTTGATATCTCTTTTGCCGCTTATTATTGGTGTCTAGAAATGCCACAGACTTTTTGACATTGACTTTTGCATTCTGTGACTTAACTGAAATTGTGTATCCATTCTAGCAATTTTGGGGGTGAGGTCTTCTGGGTTTTCTATATAGAATATCATGTCACTTGCAAATAGTGACAGTTTTACTTTCTTATCAATATGGATGCCTTTTATTTCTTTTTGTTGTCTGATTGCTGAGGACTTCCAGTACTATGTTAAGTAACAGTAGTGAGAGTGAACATGCTTGTCGAGTTCCTGACCATAGAGGAAATCTGTCATTTTTTCTTCATTGAGGATGATACTAGCTGTTGGTTTTTTATATATGGCCTTTAAAATATTGATGTATATTCCCCTCTAAATCACCACCTTGAGAGTTTTTATTATAAATGGATGTTGTACGTTGTCAAATGCTTTTTCTGCATCTATCAGAGGATCATATAATTCTTATCCTTTCTTTTATTAATTTGGTGTATCACATTGATTGATTTCTTCTAAAGATTTTATTTATTTATGTGACAGATAGATCACAAGTAGGCAGAGAGGCAGGCAGAGAGAGAGAAGGGGAAGCAGGCTCCATGCTGAGAAGAGAGCCTGAGCGGGGCTTGATTCCAGGACCCTGGGACCATGACCTGAGCCAAAGGCAGAGGCTTTACCCACTGAGCCACCCGGGCACCCCACACTGATTGATTTTTAAATATTGAACCACCCCTGCAACCCCAGAATAATTGCCACTTCATCATGGTGAATGCTTCTTTTAAACTACTATTGGATTTGGTTTGCAGTATTTTATTAAGAATTTTTTTATTATGTTCAGTTAGCTTACATAGTATTTTTACATCTATGGTCATAGAGGATATTGGCCTATAGTTCTCTTTTTTAATGGAGACTTTGTCTGGTTTTGGCATCAGGGTAATGTTGGCCTCATGGAATGAATTTGGATGTTTTCCTTCTATTTTTTTTAATAGTTTGAGAAGAATAGGTATTAATTCTTTAAATGTTTGGTAGAGGGATGCCTGGGTGGCCCACTGGGTTAAGCCTCTGCTGTCAGCTTAGGTCATGATCTCAGGGTCCTGGGACTGAACCCTGCATCAGGCTCTCTGCTCAGTGGGGAGACTGCTTCCCCCTCTCTCTCTGCCTGCTGCTCTGCCTACTTGTGATCTCTCTGTCAAATAAAAAATAAAATCTTTTAAAAAATAAAATAAAAAATAAATGTTTGGTAGAATTTGCCTGTCAAAACATCAGGCCCTTATTGGCCTTCATAAATCCCAGAAAGTGTGCTTTAAGAGGCTCCAAATCAGAACCACCAGATTTTTAAAAAATAGCCCCAGAAGAGGGGAGGGGAGCCTGTTCCTCTAACCAAAAAAACTAGGAGATGACCTAATAACACAATTTTTGTCAATACCAACACTACTCCAGACAAATACCAACAGAAAAGCCATACCTTCTTCTAGTGGTTAAGCAGGGATTTTATCTTCCCTACCCATCCATGACAAAAAATAAAAATAAACTCTCAATAAGCTAGGAGTAGAGGGGAACTACCTCAACTTGATAAGGAGTATCTACAAAAGACTTAGAGGTCAGTCTTCTTTTTTTTTTTTAATTTTTTTAAAGATTTTATTTATTTATTTGACAGAGAGATCACAAGTAGGCAGAGAGGCAGACAGAGAGAGAGGGGGATGCAGGCTTCCTGCTGAGCAGAGAGCCTGATGTGGGACTTGATCCCAGGACCCTGGGATCATGACCTGAGCTGAAGGCAGAGGCTTAACCCACTGAGCCACCCAGGCACCCTAAAGGTAAGTCTTTTTAGAGGTAACATCATACTTAATGCCAAAAGACTGAATGTTTCTCCTCTAAGATAAAGAAAAAGACAACTCTGGAAGTTTAGCCTCTGCAATAAGGCAAGAAAAAGAAATGAAATGCATGCAGATTGGAAAGGAAGATATAAAACCATCCCTATTGGCAGATGATATAAAAATTTAGAAAACCCCAAATAAACTACAAAAGTAGTCCTAAATTAATAAGTGATTTCAGTAAGGTCAAAGGTTACAAAATCAACACCCAAAAAATCACGTTTTTATCTACTAACTATAAAGCTCTGGAAACTTAAATTAAAAATACATTACCACTTGCAGTAACTCGAAAGGAATGGTGCTAGAGCAATTGGACATCTACATGCAAAAATAAAAACAAGAGAGAGAGGGAGAGAAGGAGAACAAAAGAAAAACTCAATCTAAGTCTGACAACTTAAAATAAAACAAACAATAAAACTAACTCAAAATGGATCCCAGACAAACATAAAACACAAAACTATTAACAATTTTAGGGAAAAAAAAGGAAATCTGCAGGAACTAGGGCTAGGCAAAGACTTCTTACACTTGACACCAAAAGTATGATCCATAAAAGGAAAAATTGGAAATCAGACCACATCAAGATTTTAAAAACTTTTGTTCTCTGAAAGTATATGAAAAGAGGATAAAAAGAGAAGCTACAGACTGGGGAAAAATATTTGCAATCCACATTTTTGACAAGAGACTTATATCTGGAATATGTAAAGACCTCTTAAAACTCAACAGTAAAAATATTAATATTAATAGTAACCCAATAGGAATATGGGCAAAGGACATAAACAGACATTTCACATAAAAGGTATACAAATGCCATTAGAGCAAGTTAAAGACATTCAACATCATTAGTCATCAGGGACATGCAAATTAAAACAACAACGAAATGTTAGTACACACTTAACAGAATGGTTGAAAACATAGTGATAAGACCAAATATTTTTGAGGATGCAGAGAAACTGGTCCACCTATACACTGCTAGTGGGAATATAAATTGGTGCAAGCACTCTCAAAAATTATTTGACAGTTTCTTATAAAACTAAACAAGAACTACCACACAACCCAGCAATTGCACATATGGGAGCTTATCCCAAGAAATGAAAACCTGTGTTCACACAAAAACCTGTACACAAACATGAATGTTCGTGGCAGCTTTTTGAAATATTTTTATTGATATATAATGTATTATTAGCCCCAGGG
>NW_019156508.1:0-3381 GCF_002288905.1 Enhydra lutris kenyoni | reverse complement strand
TTGGAAAGAGGGTCCCTGGAGATGTAAGTAGCTAGGATAAGGTCATATTTGAATAGACTGGGCCCCGAATTCAGGAGGGCTTGTGTCCTTCTAAGAAGGGAAACTGGGGTAACCCAGATATACACTGAGGGAGAAGGCCATGTGAAGAAGTCCAAAGCCAGGGCAATTGTTCAAGCTGGGAGAGGGGCCTGGAACAGATCCTTCCTTAATACCTAGAAAAGGAGCATGGCCTACCAACCTTGTAGCCTCTAGAACTGTGACACTGTCCACTTTTGTTGTTTCAGCCACTAGGCTTGTGGTATCTTGTAACAGCACCCCTAGAAATCAAATAAAAATCTTGTTAGAGGAAAAGAAACCAACCAGAAGCCCATGGGGAATTGGAAAAGAAAAAAAATCTATCAATACATATAGATATATCTATATCTATATCTATATCTATAAATATATGTAACTCTTTAAACCATTGAAAAGGAACGCACATTTGTGAACCCTGTGAAAGGAAAACAAGCAAACAAACAAACAAAAAAACTGCGCCCCATAATTCACTCAGCTTTTCACCTGGAGGAGTTCTGGATGGTGGGGGTAGGGAGGAGATTCCATGGAAAAGATGGGAGTCTCACTGGTGTGAGGGAAGAGAGACTGGAATTCAGGAAGGCTAGAGTGATGAAAAGGCCATGGGTTCCAGAAAGAAGCAAGTCAATTAGAAAACAAGCTCTTGGAAATACACACTGGAGTCCTCTGGAGTCCTTGTTCAATAGGAAGCAGTCTGTGTCTCAGAAAATGCCCCAGCTTCTAACAAGGAGTCAAGGCAACTGAACCAGATGGTTGCCAAGACTCATACAAGGCGAGAGGTCATTGGACATCCAACCAGCCAGAGGGAAGAGTTCTTTTGGCTAAGTCAGAATATTCAGTAGAGACCCGGTAAGGATCCTGAGTTAGGAGCGGGATGAAATGATCCCTCAAAGAAAGCTTCCTCTACAGATTCCCGAAACAAGTGGAAGAACCATTTGAGAAAGAGTCAGAATTACCTATGAATATCTCACTGCCTGTGTGACAGGCAATAATAGAAGGCAGAGAGCAGCCTCCCAAGGACTCAGGTCACCGGAAGGAAGGCAGTTCAAAAGGGAAGAAGGAATAGACGGGAAAAAGAAAACACGACTAGCGAGGTGGTAGACTTCAACTTCAACATTTCAACAATTGCCTTCAGAAGGAACGACTACAATTATGTTGAAAGAAAAGACCTACATATGTCAGTGAAAAATAAACTATCCATGGAAGGATGCAGAGGATCGTATAGATTTTGTGAAAAGAAAAATGATGAAAAGGGCTAGACCATACCCAAATGCATCCTAAAATGCTGATTTTCCTGGGTCTTGACAAGAGACAATAGAAAGACACGCGATAGAATGAACAGAGAAAGAAGACATTTCAGAACCACCAAGGATCCATTTAGAAAGACATGGCCAAATATTAGCAAGATAGGAAACAACATGGGTTGGAGAGAATGTGGAGAAAGGGGAACCCTCTTACACGGTTGGTGGGAATGCAAGTGGGTGCAGCCACTTTGGAAAACAGTGTGGAGATTCCTCAAGAAATTAAAAATAGAGCTTCCCTATGACCCTGCCATTGCACTACTGGGTATTTAGCCCAAAGATACAGATGTAGTGAAAAGAAGGGCCATCCGTACCCCAATGTTTCTAGCAGCAATGGCCATGGTCGCCAAACTGTGGAAAGAATCAAGATGCCCTTCAACTGTGGAAAGAATCAAGATGCCCTTCAAGATGAATGGATAAGGAAGATGGGGTCCATATACACTCTGGAGTATTATGCCTCCATCAGAAAGGATGAATACCCAACTTTTGTAGCGACATAGACAGGACTGGAAGAGATTATGCTGAGTGAAATAAGTAAAGCAGAGAAAGTCAATGACCCTATGGTTTCACTTCTGTGTGGAGCATAACAAATAGCATGGAGGACAAGGGGGAGATGGAGAGGAGAAGGGAGTTGAGGGAAATTGGAAGGGGAGGTGAACCATGCGAGACTATGCACTCTGAAAAACAATCTGAGGGTTTTGAAGGGGCGGGGGGTGAGAGGTTGTGGGATCCAGGTGGTGGGTATTGTAGAGGGCACGGATTGCATGGAGCACGGGGTGTGGTACAAAAATAATGAATACTGTTACACTGAAAAAATAAAAAAATTAAATAAAAAAAAAAGGAATGGCCATCCTCAAGGTTTCTGCCTCCTATGAGAAAACTCATTGAGATCAACCACATTCAAGCCCCTAAAGTAAGGCTCATGAAATTTCTTTGAAAAATTTTCTTTCTTGATTTGAGAGAGAATGAGTGAGAGAGAGCATGAGAGAGGAGAAGGTCAGAGGGAGAAGCAGACTCCCCAAGGAGCTGGGAGCCCGAGGAGGCAGGACGATATCTTGCAAGTCCGGGGTCATGACCTAAGCCCAAGGCAGTTGCTCAACCAATGGAGCCACGCAGGCGCAGGGCTCCAGAATTGGTCAACAACAGCTGAGGGGCTCCTGGGCAGCACCCTCAGTGAAGTGCCCAACTCTTGGTTCTGGCTCAGGTGGTGATCTCAGGCTTTTGCCATTGAGCCTTGAGGCAAGCTCTGGGCTCAGGGCACAGTCCAGTAGGACTCTCTCTTGGTCCTGCCCTTCCCACCTCTCCCACTCACGTGTGCTCTTTCCCTAAAACAAACAAGGAAAGCCCTTCCAAGAAATGAACAAGGGTGGAGAGTGGGAGGGGTGGGGAGAGAAGAGACCAGCCCCCGGGCGAGGAGGAGGAGCCCGAGATGCTGCCCACCCTCCCAGGGCCAGGCTCCCTCAGCTGCCACCCATGCCGCTGCAGCCGGGAGCAGCTGAGCCCTGGGAGTCTCAGCACTAGCAGTGAGTAGCGCCACAGGCGCCCTCTGAGCGCGCTCTCCTGGGGGGTGGTGGCTGCAGATCAGTCCAGGGAGGAGGCACCCAAGCGCAGGCCATGGGGGGAGGGGCAGGCAGGATATGCAGGGAGATCCCCATGGGACTGTCTGAGCTGCTGCAGGGCTTCACGCTGGACGTGGTGAGGCACCACCCATGGACCCAGCCTTGCATCTAGCTCTTTGCTTAGCAGGGAGCCCGTTTTCCCCTCACTCTCTGCCTGTCTCTGTACCTACTTCTCATTTCTGTCTGTCAAAGGAAGAAATAAAATCTTGAAAAAAATAATAAAACAACCCTCAATATTCTTGTCGTTCATTAGGACCCCATGTGTCAACATTTTATTTTTCTTATTGAATTGAAGGAATTGCTTTTTTGATTGACGGATTTGACAGAAGGAGAGAGACAGTGAGAGAGGGAGCCCAAGTAGAGAGGAGGGAGGACAAGCAGGGGAAGTG
>NW_019156507.1:0-3381 GCF_002288905.1 Enhydra lutris kenyoni | reverse complement strand
TCCTGCAACTGGCACCAGTATGCATTCAGAAAGCACAATTAGCACTTTGTTAATGTGCCTCAGAATGGGATAATCTACGTATTACCCAAAGGTGGCCTCAGTCTCCAATGCACTTTACCTTAATGTGCCATCGTCCAGGTTGCCCTGCTAACAGGCCTTTGCAAAACCCAGCACTTGCCAGACAGCAAACCTGACCTCCTCCATTGCGCAGAGCAAGAAAGATGCCCTGGTAATAGAGCTATGAGCCCAAGATGCATTCTCTCTTCTTCTTCCTCCTGCTCTTTCTCTTCCTGAACTATTCAGTCCGCACACCCATGGGCGCAGGGAGCCAAGTAAGCACCCGTTCCAGGGCAGAGGGGAGATGCAGAGGCTCAGAAAAGGGTGCGAGACCCCAAGTGGGAAGAGAAGGGTCCCCACTGAGGGGCAGCTCAGCTCAGGGTCTGGAGCCTGAGCACTGGGAGAGATTTCTCACAGACTAGGCCACAGGGGACAGGTGGCTTAGGGTGTGGGAACCTGAGAGCATTGGGAAGGGCTTCAAACCAGGCCAGGGGCTGGGTGGGCAGCATGGCAGATTCTAGGAGGCCAGTCGGATGAAGAGGGCATCTATGTCAGGAAAGGGTGCTGGCAGCAATGGAAAACTGATTACATGCAGGAACCGATCAAGTAAGAAAATGCATCAAGACAACAGAAGTCAGACTTCCCACTGCAAAAGAAGGAAGCTGCAAACATAAAAAGAAAGGAGGGCACTTGGGTGGCTCAGTCAGTTGGGTGTCTGCCTTTGGCTCAGGTCATGATCCCAGGGTTCTGGGATTAAGTTCCGCATTGGGCTTCCTGATCAGTGGGGAGTCTGCTTCTCCAGCTGCTCTTCCTCCCAGCTGGCTCGCTTGCACTCTCTCTCTCTCCCACAAGAATAAATAAAATATTTAAATATATATATATATGTGTTTATATATAAACACACACACACACACACACACACACACACATATATATACATAAAGAAGAAGGTAACTAGAATGAATTAGAGTGAATAGAAGCAACTAGAGTGCATTCTGAAGCGTTAGGCTTGAATTTGTGGTAGCTCTGTGAACCCATGGTTTTCAGTATAGTGAGAGATAAATATATAAATACAGATACAGCTATACAATAAGTACAGACACCTCTNAAATATATAAATACAGATACAGCTATACAATAAGTACAGACACCTCTCTGTAAACATACATGCAGATGTTTCTCCACTCTGTCCACCAAGAGGGCCCAGGAGCCACCCCAATACCAATGAGCACACTTAGCCCCCACATCTTGGTTTCTCAATATCCTTCTCCACCAAAAGGAACCATGATGCTTGGACAATGAGGGATTCCGGCCAGAAGCAGGGACAGTGCACGATGAACCTGGACACGTCACTCCACCAAAGTAAGAAGTACTCAGGGAATGGACACCAAAGCCACCTTGAAAGGATTCCTACTAGGCAGTTCTAAGACACTGTATCAAAATAAATACTGATGGTAAGTTACAACCTATTGTCCAAAATATGAAACCATGGGTTCATACTAAATAAGTGAAAAGATCGAAGTTTGGGAAGGAATGGGGTGTTTACCTAATCGTAAAATATCTCCATGCACAGCTATTACAAAGGAGAAGGGAGTCCTTTTGCAACAGAGGAGGGTGGCAGAGACACCTTAAGCAAGAGATAGAAGTTACTATCAACGGGACTGAGACAGATCAGAATCATGTGCCCCCTGCTAAGATGCAATGCGTCTTATAGATTCTCCCACTCTCGGGCACATTAACAAAGTGCTAATTGCGCTTTCTGAATACACATTCACAGCATCACTTCATGAAACTCCTGCCAAAGATGCATGGTCTGAATTTAATCATGAGAAAACATCAGACAAACTGAATGTGAGGGGCATTAATCAAAACAGTTGGCCTGGAGTCTTTGAAAGTGTCAAGGTCTTGAGAGTAAAGAGTAAGACTGGGGGTCTGCTCCAGATTCAAGGAGATGGTAGGGACACCACAGTGAAATGCAGTGTGTGTGAGCCTAGACTGGATGCTTTGGCTACAAAGATCATCACTGGGGCAGGTGGAAAAACTTGACCAGGGTCTGAGGATCTTAGTGATGTAGCCATTTATTTCCTGCTTTTGGTGATTGTTTATGGGCATGTAAGAGCATGTCCTTGTTTGTAAGATACACAAAGTGTTCACAGGTGATAGGCATTATGTCAGCAACAAACTCTGAAATCATTCAGGAAAAAGAAAGGCGCTTTTCTATATGATGAGGATTGCTTCCAAAAAACCATTCAAGAAGCTATAGCAATTATGACAGCAAAAGATTTGAGTCTCCTTCAGCCAGCGTCATCCGGCCATGCTCTCGATGAGCTCAGTCTGCCTAAGGACACTGAGTGAGTCAGCCTCACGCCACTGTGGTGAGGTCATCACGGCTGTGCCCACCATTTAAAATATCCTGAGTGGAAGAGTAGCTGAGGGGAGGTCGGTGGACTCTGTGCCTTCCTGAGCCCTGCATTGATTTGGGGAAGGATTCAAGCTACTCAAACTGGAGAGACAGAAGCCTCTATGACTGACATGAAAGGAGGGCCCTGCCCTGGTGTCCTGTCCAATCTGTGGTCCTCATGTGTGTTCTCCCCTTAGGGCTCCACCCTGAGAACCTTTGCCTCCTCCTCCTCCTGAGGAAGGCTGGCACGGCAGGACTCTCTATGCGAGAGAATACACTGGAACCAGTGTGCTCCTCTCAGGGCTCTGACCTCCTGAAGCCTCATTCAGTGCAGACTTGGGGATGCCACAGTGGGTGTGCCACAGTTGTGAACACAGCAAAGACTGACTGGCTCACACCCAGGACGAGGCAAGGGGTCTGGAAACCATGCCGTGAGAAGATGAGACTCAGGTGAACTGGGGCATCTATCTTTAAGTATCTAAGGAGATGACCAGAGAAGAGGTGGATTTTTCTTTCTCATATAGCTTCAAATTAAGAACCAGAGCCAGTGGAGAAAGATGAAAGGAAGGAATTTTGTAGCCCTGGATCTCTCCAACAACAGCCCACGTGCCCTCTGCAGGCCGAGAACCTGGCCGTGGACAGGCAGGCATGGAAAGACCATCTGTAAAGGGGAGCTACAGCTATGACCTCTCCAATGTCAGGATTCCAGGGAAGACCAGCCAATCCTGGCAGGGCTCAGAGGAGGGAGAGGAGCCAGAGGTTCGGGGAGCAGAGTGGAAGTGGCCATTCCTGGGCATTGCTCAGGCCGTGGGACAGTCCCACCAAGCCAGAGCACCCCTCTCTTAGCAGCACACCCCTTGCTACAGCCCCACCCCACTTCTGCAGCATCTAAGGGGAGCAGACACAACACAAATGCTGAGGTC
>NW_019156506.1:0-3383 GCF_002288905.1 Enhydra lutris kenyoni | reverse complement strand
TTGCTCCCTTCTCAGGGCTGAAGGCCCTGCTCTAAGACCTGTGGTCCTTAGGCTCTTCCTCCTGGGGGCATGGCCCAACATTGGGAGGCTCCGTTCCTACGTAAATCCTCCTTTGCAGTGAGGGAAAGTCCTCCTTCTCGCCAGCAGTGTTCCTCTTTAAGGCTGACCTGTGCCCTTCTGCAGCTCCCTGGACATCAGCTTCATCCGTGGGGGAGCTGTAAACTGAGGGGGGCACTGAAGCTCTCGAGCATCTAGGGCTCCAGCTCTCCCACTGACAGCTCCTTCTCTTCCCTCCTCCAGGCCTGTCAGATCCTGGGGAACTACTCCTCCCTGAATGCCATCCTCGTGGCTCTGCAGAGTGTCTCCATTCACTGTCTGAATAGGACATGGGACAACGTTTCCAGGTGAGTAGACTTGTCTCCAGGGAGGGACCAGAATGGAGGCGGGATCTCCCACAGGCCTGTCCTATTCTCCCTCAGTCAGCCTGGACCTCCTGGGAGGCAGCAAACCCTGACCAAAGGACCTGGGCCTGGGGCTGCTTCTCCCATCCTTCCTGGGGAACAGGCCACCATGCCTCCTGCTTGAGAAATCCAATTTCCTCTATGCCCTACCCTGGCCTGAGCTGAATTCCATATTTCCACGTGGTGACTTGGCAGCCACTGAACTCTCTGCCCATGGTTCAACCAAAACCGCACCCAAACTGAGCTGTTCAATTAAGCTGGGAAGGGACGCCCAGGAGGACGCCCAGAAGAACTCCCTCAGTGCACAGAGGAGCCCAGGGAAAACCCTCAGCCAGCCTGGTGGACATGTGGGGGTTCTCCAAGAAAAGGGACTTGCACTCTACCCTGCCACATTATGTCTACCCTGAACCTACCTTCTTTCACTCTATTCAGGAAGATCTTTCACAATTTTACAAAGCACTGCAGAGAAGACAACCTCCAGGGCAGAAAACTCCTCACAAGGTAGCATGGAAGTTGCAGGCTATAAGGACAGGAGGGGTGTGAGGAGGCATGATCATGTGTGGATGAAGTAGGGAATAGCCTGAAGCATTCCGCAGGGTGCAAAAGCCTTTGGCATGAATGTGCTGGCAGCCCAGGCTGAAGATTATCATTGGGGCTGGGACAAGCTGGTGCTGCCCATGCAGACTCCCTAGGCTAGATTTCAGGTCTCTCTGTGTCCATCGAGATGGTCCATATGGGGGCCGATATGAACCTGGACAGCCCAGAGGACAGGCCTCTGCTCATAGATGGAGTGGAAATTGGTTGTGGGCCACAATAATGATAACCATAATAGGATCCTGAGTCCTCAGGAGACCATGGGAGGTAGGTGGTGTTCTCCATTTTGCCCATGAGAAAATAGGCTAAGGCTGGGGATGCTCCAAGTTCAAGGTCACACGTGGACTGAATGGAGGAGCTCAAATTGTTCTAGAAGGACTCATGGCATGCTTCAGGGTAATGTAGCATTGGTGTCAGCAGATGCAGGTCAGATGTTTGGGTCTGAAGTCAAAGATGGTGGGTGCAAGGGGATTGAGGCTATTCTGCTCTCAAGATCTTTTCCTTGGCCCTCCAGGAGAAGCCCTAGAATAAATTTGCCACCCTGGTGAGGCACCTGCAGAGAGTGTGGAAGAGGCTGCTGAAGAAGGTGAGTGTGCCTGAGGGACAGGGCCTCCAAGGTCAGAGGAGAAGAGCTCCTCCATGAATGCTGGGCGCCTCCAAATCAGGACAGGAAGGACATGCGACTCCAGCTCCATCTCCCGTTGCCAGATTTTCTCAATGTCTTCTTTCCAAATGACCAGGAGGAGGCCGAGCAGGCTGGGTACAGAATTGATTTGTGGCTGGGAGGGACCCAGGGCTCCATACCCTGTGATTTTCAAAGTTCAAAAAACGGGCCCTGGAGGGGATTAGGAGGAGCCTAATATTCTGAGAAGGTGAAGGAAAGGGAATTGAGGGGAAGCAACTAAGTGTCCATTGCATGGGAGAAGCTGGGGTGGCCAGGATGCTGAAGCCTTTTCAGGGGAGGGCCCCTGTGGGCCCCTGTGGGCACCAGAGAGCATGGACTCATCCCAAATCTACCCCTCATGACACAGGGTATCATCCCATACCTTGGCACTTTCCTCACTGACCTGGTGATGTTGGAAACTGCAATGGAGGACTACCGGGAAGTGGGTGAGCCTGAGGATTGTGGAAGAGGGACCAGAGTCCAGAGAACTGGGAGCAGAGTGTCCTTGTACTGAGTGAGCTCTGAGCTCTGCGTTCTTAGGAAACCTCTCCTCCGATAGCCTCACAGCCACCCATGTAACAGGGGTCTCTTGCCCAGCTCAGTGCTGAGAGAAGGGAGTCTGCACCTAGACAGGTGCCCAAGACCAGTGAAGCACCAGAGCTTCCTGAAGGCAAAGCTGCATGCACTCTGTGTGAATGGGCCGCCAGAGCAATGCCCTCAACTCCGCCCTCCGGAGAGCCTGACTCCACATGGCACATCAGGCTGCCATTCTCACAGGACAAAACCCTAACCCTAGGCTGGGTGTTCAGGTTCTGGATCCCAGAGGCCTGACACCCAGTTCCTCCCTTGGATGGGAGCATCAGACTGATGGCAGGACTGAGGCTCTCAGCCAGGAGGAAACCATTTCATTCGGTGCTATTTAATACCCTCAGTGCGGAAGAAACCAGCAGGCTCCCCTGAGGACATTCCCTCCATCTATGCCTCTCCAGGCCAAAACCCCAGGGTCTGAGGATCCTCCTGAGTCCCGCCCTCAACTCAGCCCTTGGGTGAGCCCATATCTGTCTTGCCAGATCCCACATGCCTTGTCCCTAAGACAGAACCCGAACCCTAACCCTAACCCTAACCTTAAACCTAACCCACAGCCCACATTGGGTGCTCAGGCTTCTGGCCTCTGAGGCCTGGTTCCTGAACTCTCCAGATGGGAGAGCCCTGAGCTGCACCCCACCTTTGCACCTGATCCCAGGAAGAAACCACGCCCTTTAGACATGAGCCAAACCCGCAGATTGAGAGAAACCTGCATGCATCCCTTGGGCCACATCCTCGTTAGGTGCCCACCAGGACCACAAACCAGGAGTCTGACGATCCTGCAGACACAAGCCCTCAACTCAGCCATAGGGAGAGGCCACCACAGTGCGGGCAGATTGGGCCTGCCATGGCCCGTCAGCCTAACCCTAATCTAGGGTGGTTATTCAGGCTTCTGTCCCCAGTGGCCTGGTCTGGTAGCCCTCCAGTTTGGGGAGTCCTTATTCACAATGCAGGACCCTGGGTGTCACCCAGGAGGCACTTGTGCCATTTGGCCCTGTGCAGGATGCTCAGGACGGGAGAAACAGGCAAGAACCATCAAGCCACCCAACACCTTCCGAGGACCCCCTGACCACAATCAC
>NW_019156505.1:0-3383 GCF_002288905.1 Enhydra lutris kenyoni | reverse complement strand
TGTTGGGGGAGAAAGGGCCAAAGACAAACCTACGGATGCCTTGAAAATGACTGTGGAAGGATAAATACTTCTTGTTCCTAGAATAAAGGATCTCTGCAGAAGAGAGTAAGGAATGAAGTTAGACAGCCAGTGGAGGGCCAGACTCTGAAGGATGTCACTCAGGGAACTGTGCTCAAAGAGCCGAGTGAGAACTTCCAGCCCAGGAAGGGAGAGAGACTTGTCACAACTCGTTAGGACCAGGGGGGTTTGAGCAATCAGAAATGCATGCTGAAGGGAACAGAGGTAAAGAACTTCCCTAGGGTTATAGTTAGGTAACTCCAGGACAGACTGTTTTCTGTTTATTGAATGCATAGTGTATGCTTTTTCTCTGTGGTATCATTTTGCTTCAGAAATGGCAGCCTCACCTTGCTCACCAATGGTGAATAGCATCCATACACATGTCAAGAAGCTGGAGTTATAATAGAATTCCAGGCACACCTGATGCCTTCTCTTTCTTGCTTGAACCCATATTTAATTGTGAGTAAGGGTTGCTGAAACTATATTAGAAATGTCGCCTTCATCTTTATAACTGTTACCTCCAAGGCATTCATCTTTACCAGGTGTGTTAAATGAGCTCCTAAGTCATCTCCCTGCATTCAATGTTTCTGTTAAACTACCCTTGAAATCATGATGCTGTCCTGATTAAGTTGCCTTGAAAATTCTCATTACCTACAAGATAGGAGTCCAGTCCTGTTTATGTAATTTCATGGCTCCCGAGCTTTGGTATGCCCTACCAAGTGCCTGCCAAATAGTAGGACCTCAATTAAATATTGAATGAGTGCTGCAGGTAGAGAATTTATATGTTTTTGTGAAGCAAAAGTAGGATTTAGCCATGGATTTATAAATAACTGTTATATATGAGTTGTAAATATCCATTATATAATACATATCATAAATATTCAGTTATGTTATCATAGGTGCTCTCTTGTATGTTTTCAGTTTTGCTATCATAGGTGTTTAGTTTTAAAAACTAATGGTCAAAACTTCTGTCTTTGTGGAAGAGCAACTATTTGAGAGATGAAGTTTCATAAAACTTTACAAGAATTATTTGTGCCAAAAGAAGAAAATGGTCACTCTAAATGTGTATAATAACCAGAATAGTTTATTTATGTACACTTGCCTCAAGGACTAAGCTTCTTGTGGAAATATGTCTTTTTTTAGTACCAAACTACTCTCATGACTATTAAAACGTACACTTATATTTGTTTTTAAAAATATCTAGTTTTATTGAAAATGGAGAAAAAGATGATTATTGTCTTAAAATTCTTTTAGCTGTCCTTCTCTTTCCCCTTTGTTAGTCTTTTCCCCAGCTGTCCTCACCATAACCTGTATCTTGAACTTTTATCTTGCTTTGTGTCTTCCCGAGGTTAGCTCACAAACATATTCATGTATTGTCTTTTCAAAACAAAAATTTCCCACCTCCCCTCAAAGACTTTTGTTCTTTTGGGAAGTCATTTTCATTTTTTATTCCCTTCATTTTTGAATGCTTGAAAGAGTAGTCTACATTTGGATCTGTTACTTCCTCACCCTTAGAAAATAGGTAATTCTGTTTTGGAGATTCATTGACGTGTGTGTGTGTGTGTGTGTGTGTGTAAACAATTCTGTTACGGTTTTCTAAAGCCCTAAAGATCTCCTGAGTAGTCTAATGTTTTCCAAAGTTTTTTTTTTTTAATTTTTAAGAATTTTTTAAAGTAGATGGAACACACTTGCTATAATAATGTTTGCTGCTAAGGGAGTAAGGAAACCCTTCCTTCATAGAAAGTCTCTTTAAGGATGAAACTGTGTCACAAAATGGGATGACTTGTGATTTAGAATTTAGTGTATTTGCATTTAACTTTCACAATATACCTTTTTGCATGCAGTTTTTCATATTCTTCAAATTGTTCCTTTAGGTGCCTCTGATTTCCCGACAGCTTATATTCTCTTTTTTTTTCTCATTTAAGTCATATTAATATCCTGATTTGCCTACTGGTTTTCCATTCCTGTTTCTTTCCTTTTCAATATCCCCATTATATCTTAACATTTTCTGGTATTAGGATACTAGCAGTTATTAGGGTATTTATCTCAAAATGGTTGGTTCGAGTGAAACTAAAAAAAAAAGCGTGTCTTTAATATTTGTCCCATACTTGTGCCTGGCTTCACTTTACAATGATCTTTATTTTTGTTGTAATTATATTTGAAAACATTTTGAACTGGGAAGTTTTGGTTAATTTACATTTAAAGCTCCTATTTGTGGGAAGCAGAGATATGTAAGATATAAAAATTTAGTGCTGAAAACCACACCTTACTTAACTGTTTTGGTCATTAGCCTTTGTTAAAATAGGTTGGAAGTCTTTTAGCTTTTAGGGCAGAATATATAAACTAATCTGATTTTGTTATTCATATTGAAGCAGAAAATTAGATTTGAAATCTAATAATAAAACTGTAATTTTGTTTTCTTTATTATTAAAGGACTTGTCATTTTTTCAAAAGTAAGACCATACTACCTTCTGAGTGTTTTAATTTTAGTAATTCTAGTCAGAAATAAAATCAGAAAACATGTCATGGGCTATTTCAGGTTAAAAATGCTGGTGAATCCTGTACTGTTTGAGAGTAAAAATATGCTTTTGAGAAACGTATTTTAAAAATTCAAACCTATGTTGGATTTTATTTAAACTTGAACTCCACATACCAGGACATAAAATTGCTTTAAAAATGCATCTAAACTAAGGATGATAATGAAAAATTTTGTGTGACATCAATGGCATTTGATCAATCAGTAACATGAGTTAAATGCGGACTCTGAAATTAAATATTGCAAAAATGTTCATTTGCAGCCAATGGTACCTTTTCAATGTGTGCTTAGGGCTTTGTTATAATTACTAAATAGTAAACATAACCTAAATATCCAACAATGGGGCATTTGATAAATTCTGGCATATTTACATGACAAAATGGTACACATATTTCTAACTATTTTATTTCAAATGTTTAGTGTAATGGGATCAAGATTCAAGCACAATTGAAAAGGTCAGGACATCAAACTATAACTAGTATGATTTTCTTTAATACAATGGTCTGAGTTAAAATAAAGATAGAAATATAACATGATAGCAAACTCTGTGTTCTTGAGATTCAGGTGTTTCCTTTTTCATCACATCTTTATGTTTCTAGCAATAACATGCATTGATTTCATAATAATATAAAATTAATCCTTACTTCCTGTTTTTATAGTTTTATGTATGAATGATATGAATATAGTTTATAGACATGATTATAAAATACCTTGATTTTGTATTGGTGTATATACAGTGTGTGTGTGTGTGTGTGTGTGTGTGTGTAGTGCTCATTTGTGATATGTATAT
>NW_019156504.1:0-3389 GCF_002288905.1 Enhydra lutris kenyoni | reverse complement strand
TTAGTAAAAAGTTGTGGAAATTTGTTTTCTCCCTTATTATGTAAGTGTCTGAAATATGTCCTCAGTTGTCCTTTGGCCAAGAAATCCTAAAATGTTCGCTATTTGACTCTGGATTTAATTTGATAAACTTTGTCTTTTTACTGGAGAGTTAATCTATTTACCATGATTATGACAATTATATATAATTTGTAGATTATTATATTATATGCCATATATTATTACATAATATGTAATTAATATAATATATGCATCATATCATGCCATATTATTTTATTATAAGGTCTTAGAAAAGACTACCTAAGGTTTACAACCTGAAACACAGCATATAAATCAAGATCTGAGAATTAATTTTTTTTTTACTATATCCTCAGAGCTGATTATGAATTAGGAATGAAAAAGAGGAAAGGAACATTGTCAGTATGACATAAATAGTTTAATCCATTCCCTATTTTCCCTCACACTTTCCAGGCTGGACCATACCTACCCCAGGCAAAAATCTAGGTGAAGGGGAAAACAATAAGAAACAGCGGTTTATAACAAACATAACACATCTTATATGCAGTTACCTGTTAGATTTCTTTCTTAGTTATCACCTCACATTTGAGGAGAACCTCCAGGAAGGTAAGTCACGGGGTGTTTTATTATTGGGGAAGGACTGTGACACTGTCCATATTATTAAGGCCGGATGTTCCCCATAATTGTCATGTATGAAGTTTGCTTGACTCTTTGCCCTCATTGTCACGTGTTTCTGTGACTTCCTGCTGGAGGGCCTGCTGCATAGGGAGATTGTCTGTTTTGAAGAACAGATATTTCCAGCAAGTTCTTTGTTAAAACACTTGAAAATTTTTATTTTTCAAAAATTTTTATTTGTATTTTTTGTATTGATTTGAACATTTGGATGAAAATACTCTATTCTTTTAATAAAGACCGTGAGGTCTTCAAATTTACTCAGTTGAATTTTTTTTTAACAACAAAAAGCTGTCAACTTAAAAATGCCTTCTATTTCCTGCATAGAAGATGACATTCTACAGAGTGAGTGATCTGTGTTTGGCTTCTCTTGGTAAACGCAGCAGGGATAATAGCCGGCTCTGCATAGCTGTCTCCTTGCCATCATGTGCTCGGTTCTAAAAGGGCTTATGGTGAAAAACTATTGTGGAAGGTGCCTCTTATCCATCTTTGCTGGTGGACCTAGGAGTGTTACCGTCCTCCCTTTTGTACATGAAACAGTGCAATGATGTAAGAAGTTGATGGCTCCCTTGGGCTCATTTTCTTGCACTTCCAACCACAGGGACAGGGAGGCTATGACAACCATTCAGTGGGGATTGATGACTGTTCATGGTTGCAAATGTCAAGGCCACTAAGCAGAGAGGGATTTATTATCAGTACTGAATTGTTCACAAACTGTTGAGAAGGAAATGGCTCCAAGCAAAGTCTCTAGAAATAATGCAAGAATCAAAATACAGATACAACTTGGATAGAGCCCCGTCTCACTATGGGTCTCAGAGGAACTGGGGCACTGCCACCAGGGCTTGGGAGATCTGGCCTTTTGATGTGCAACCATCTCCCTGCTGTTTATGACTTCTGGTTTGTCTCACCCAGCTCCATGGTTGCTGGGCTATTTCTGGCCCAGGCCCCCCTGGGGCTTTCCATCATAAACGATCATCTCATATAATGGAAGTGTTTCCTTTATACATAACAGCACATTGACCTCTACCCAAAAGATGGGGGAATCCAACTCCTTTCAGTTTATCTCCCCTCCTAGGGATTCATGATCTTTCTGGAAGAGTCACAAACCCATTTGAATGTCATTCCAACTATTGTCTCAATTATAAAGATGACAATCCCCCCAATAGATTCTTTAAAAATTTTGTTAAAAAATGAAATTCAGTCTGGTAAATGTGAAGATCTAAATGGCATTGTTAAACAATCCATGAATCGTACAGCATCTCCTCCAGCAGGTAGAGGGGAGCTCTGCAGAAAAAGAAAGGTTTTAAAAAGCAGAGAGAGAGCAGAAAAAAGAAAATTATTACCAAAGAATGCATTGTTTTAGGGAAAGTTGCCCTCTGTAAAGGAATGAAAGGGGTCTATCAGTGGATTGGCTACTAGTTCTGACCAGGAAATTCCAGTTCCGCTGGTTAAAGATCGCATTCCTGAGGGCGGAATTGCATTTAGGTGAGGTGTTAAGTCTTGGTTTGCTAACACACAGCCTTAACATAGTGACATCATTTTGGTCACAAACAATTTTTTTTTGCTTAACAATTTTTTTAAAAAGAAAGAGTAGAGAAAGGGAAATTATTTAACAATCATAAATGTACACCTGATTTATGCAGTTATTGTGAAAAAGCATCTTTAGTACTTCTGTCCTCAGGGCTCCCTCAAGGCTCTTTGTGTGGAAGGTTCTGGAAAGGCTAAACTACATTGCCTTGGCACTCTTTCTTGCAGGTGCCATTAAGACTCTGACTATCCAGTGCAATCCTATAGAGTGGTTCTCGGCACAGAGAGAGGGTAGGAGAAACATACAGCCAGAGGGGCTCAATTCTCTGGAATGGGGTCCAGACAGCACAGTCTGAAGCACATAGCTCTCTGATTCGCCTAATGGCCTTTGCCAGAGCAATAGCTTTTCTGATCGTCGAAAATACTAGGGTATTTGAGGGACTGAAACAAGGAGTTGCCTGAGCTTGCTTATCTGGTCTTTCTGCACATTTTTTATTTACCAGGTTCTTGATAATAAATACCTTTCTGCTTGAGTAGCCATAATGTCTTCTTTTATCAAATGACTCAAACACAGAACATGTGCTAGTAATCCCGACACCTTCAGTTAGATGAATCCACATCCTTGAGCCTACAGAAGGACTTCCATCTCTGATGTCATGACGTTTGTTCATTAGTCTTCCTGGGAAATCTGGGAAAGATGACTGTCCTAATCTGTTTGGGTTGTTACACCAGAAAGATCCTTAGCCTGGGCAGCTTATAAACAACAGAAATATATTTCTCACAGTTCTGGAAACTGTTGAGTCCATGATCAGGTTGCTGACCAATTCAGTATGTGGTGAGGACTCACATTCTGCTTCCCAGATGGTGCCTTCCTGCTGTGTCTGGTCATGGTTGAAGGGACCAGGGAGCACAGTGGAGTCTTTTTTACAGCACTAGTCCCCTCATGTGTTCTCCATCCTCATGACCTAATCACCTACCAAAGGCCCAACTGCATAATATGATCACCTTGGGGTTTAAGATTTCAACATATTAATCTGTGGGGAACAGATCATCAGACCATACCAGGAACCAACATCTACCTATAGGACCATGTAATTATGGACAGCCTTCTGTTTGATAATGGCCCTTTGATCAGCATCCCCTGGGAAGCTATTATTTTCAATCTTGGCCCATTT
>NW_019156503.1:0-3390 GCF_002288905.1 Enhydra lutris kenyoni | reverse complement strand
TAAGGAATGCTATGGAAAATCTATTCCTGCTTCCACTCTGTACATACTCTGAGAGGTGATGAGCACAAATAAAGGAGCAAGACCACTTTACGTTACAGCAATGGGATTTTATCAGGAATCTCAATACCATAAGCTTCTAAAAGCCAAATTTTTTATTAAGGAATTTTTTAGATGACCCATTTCATTTTTTAAAAAAAGATTTTATTTATTTATTTGACACAGAGAGAGAGAGAGAGAGCACAAGCAGGGGAGTGGGAGAGGGACAAGCAGGCTTCCCACTGAGCAAGGAGCCCCATGCAGGGCTCTATCCCAGGACCGTGGAATCATGACCTGAGCAGAAGGCAGACGCTTAATGACTGAGCCACCCAGGTGCCCCTAGATGATCCATCTTAAAGTACATGTCTTTGTAATCATAAAAGCAAGTGTAAAAGAGGAAAAACCTTCTGGGGTTACTCTTCTTAGGTTCAGTGGCTAAGCAAGGTCTATTCCTTGATGGGGCGACAGTGTCATGTGTGTATGTATATGTCTACTTTATTCTAACAATAGATCGGAAGGTGAATTGCAATGTAATAAACCTAATATATGAACACAGGTATATGAAACAAAGTTCTGGCATTTGCCAAGTTCCACTGCATAGTAGTTAACAAGACTAAAAGGGGAAAAAGAATTTTTAAAATTACAAAATATTGTGAAAATGCTAAACTGTATGTTGTATTATATAGAACAATATAAAGTCTCTCAGAAGAGATATAAAGTTGAAATGAAAGTTTGAGGAGAAAATTCACTGGTCAATTCATAATTTAATTTTTTAATAGATGTCATTTTTTAGAGCAGTTTTTAAGTTCACAGCAGAAGTGAATAGCAAATACAGAGAGTTCCCATATACCTCCTGTTCCCACCCTTCCCCCATACCCACACAACTTTTCCAGCTCTCAACATTCCATACCAGAGTGGGATACTCTGATGAACCTACCAGTTGAACCTACATTGATACCTGATTATTATCCAAGTTTTATCATTTACATCATGGTTCACTCTTGATTTTGTGTATTCTGTGGGTTTTGACAAATGTATAATGACATGTATCTACTATCATGGTAGCATACAAAATAGTTTCATTGCCCTAAATAGCCTCTGTGCTCTGCCTATCTGTCCATCCTTTCCTTCAACCCCTGGAAACCGTTGATCTTTATACTTTGTCCATATGAATCTACTTTTTCAACTCTAAATTCTACAGAGTTTAAAAACACATTAAATATTTCAATGAAAGTTTAGTATTCAATTTGAGATATATTTTAAGTATAAAATATAGATCAGATTTTGAACACTTAAGTATGAAAAAAGGTAAAATGTCTCAATCATTTTAAAATATTGATTACATGTTGAAATGATAACAGTTTGGCTATATGGAAAGAGATAAAACATGTTCTTAAAATTTACCTATTTATTTTTATATTTTTAATGAGGCTGCAAAAATTTTAATTATGTATGTGGCTTACATTATATAACTGTACAGTGTTGCTTTAGACTTATGATAGCTGAACTCCAGAAATATCATTAACTGGGAGACCAAGCATTTCTCAGACATTATGAGTAAACTGCCTTTCTTTCTATTTCATTAAATTCATATTAGCTAAAAATTTAAGAAATTTGCCTGCATAAATATGATTAACCATTGACTAAGACTAAATAATCATTAGCTGATATTTGGATGTAGTGAAGCAATATAGGGAAATTAAACATTTTAACCATAAACATATAGCACAGGTCCCCGTTTTTTGTATGATATCATGGGCCTTATAACCACATGGCCTCATTTTGCCTGCAAACACCATGCCACACAGTCCTGATGTGGGAAACAGAAGCAGAAGAAAAGTTATTAAATTTCCTTACTATCTAGAGTCCACTGACAAGTCCTTGAAATAGGCAGAGTGACATTCTTCTAAGGACTCAACTGCCTCTATGTTAATACTTTGGGAAGGGCAAAAGGCAATCCTAGGGGCGCCTGGGTGGCTCAGTGGGTTAAAGCCTCTGCCTTCAGCTCAGGTCATGATCCCAGGGTCCTGGGATAGAGCCCTGCATCGGGCTCTCTGCTCAGTGGGGAGCCTGCTTCCCCCTCTCACTCTGTCTGCCTCTCTGCCTACTTGCGATATCTGTCAAATACATAAATAAAGTCTTTAAAAAAAAAAAAAGGCACTCCCAGCCTGACCACCCCCCACCCCAACCAGGATCCTGTAAGTCTACTTTAACATAAAAATTCCTTTGGAAACTTCCTTTATCTCTAAACCCTTCAAGATACATGCTGGCAATCATCCCCAAGCATACAGCCCGCAGATATACATCTGAAGGGTCTCATGACTAAGGCTTTATTAGATGGTAATAAATGACCTTTTCCCAACAACAGCTAGCCCCTCAAGATCCTGGAAACCTTGCTTCCAAAATTCCTTAGAGACTGACGCTCTCCCTGACCCCCTCCCAGCTTGCAAGTATATAATGGGCCACTCCTCACAACCCCCGGGGCAGAGGCAGCAGGAGCTCTTTCTGCCCACAGGTCCTGTCCTCGTGCTTTAATAAATCACCATTTCGCACCAAAGATGTCTCAAGAATTCTTTCTTAGTCATCGGCTCCAGACTCCACCCGACTAAACCTCATTTATAGTCTAAAACTTTATCAGCCCCATCAACCCTTCGGCACATATCTTTCTCCATGTGGACCCTTGATCTAATAACAAATGCCCGAATTTTCCCAAGAAAATAGAAGTAGGCAGATAGAACTAGCTTATTTTTATCCCGGGCTGACAGCCTTTTCTTTCTACCTTTGTCATACATTAAATATGAAATCAGAAGGAAGGAGGGAGATGAAGGCACTGCAGAGGGTTTTTGGAGAGAGAACAAGTGGAGGGTTACACACCTGCACTCTCTCCTTTTTCTCAGCTCTTAGATTCACTGATGCTTAAAAGGGGAAATAGCACTTAAAAGTGCTATATTGGTGGTGGCGCTCAATCTGGTCTCCTCTCTCATCTGTGCTTCCACAGTGCTGGCGGGGGGGGGGGGGGGGGGGCAAAGCAGGGACCCGCTCTTTCAAAGTGTTCTTTTCATGCTCACTTAGTGCTCTCCCAATTCTCGGATCCCACATAGGACAGGCAGAAGGACGTGAAAAGGCATTGATTGAATTCTGAGTGGCACGTGTTTGTTTCTGTTGTAGCACACATTCTCAGAGCAGCTTTGTTCGGCTCCCAGGTTAGATGATTTTTTATTATATATTTGGATTAATCTACAATAAATAACAAATCCATTTGTGGAGTGCGTGTAGGGGTATAGCTGTCCATGAAGGGGGACCTAGGACGTGTACCTCACAGTATTTATAGCATGATGCTGAGAGAAAGCAATA
>NW_019156502.1:0-3391 GCF_002288905.1 Enhydra lutris kenyoni | reverse complement strand
TCTTAGCTAAGCCCAGGCGAGGGGAAGAGTGTGGACGAATGCTGAGGGCAGGACCAACGGGGCCTGCACACCATCCTGGGAGCAATGGGGTGCACCGAGGGTTTAGGAGAACTGCTCCTACCCCCAGTACACCCAGCAGGGTGAGACAGCAGAGGAAGCACAGTGAGTGTTCCCAGGGAAGGGGGTGAGGTCATCAGGGTTGTGAAGGCTCCAAAGTAAAAAAGACGTCAGGGAAGTCCCACTGTCATGGCTGATCTGTACTCCCCAAAATTCACGTGTTGAAATCCTAACTCCAGGAATTAGGGTTGTTCCAG
Source organism: Enhydra lutris kenyoni (assembly GCF_002288905.1). Classification (NCBI taxonomy): domain Eukaryota; kingdom Metazoa; phylum Chordata; class Mammalia; order Carnivora; family Mustelidae; genus Enhydra; species Enhydra lutris. The sequence goes on along the minus strand of NW_019156502.1, from coordinate 3,077 downwards.
ATGTAATTAGTTAAGATGAGGTCTTACTCGAATAGGGTGGGTACTTAACCCAAAATGACTGGTGCCTTTATAAAAACAAGGCCATGTGAAGAGTTAGACAAGCAGGAGGGGAACACGATGTGAACATGAGGGCAGAGACAGAGAGATACCAAAGATTGCCGATAAAGCCCAGAAGCTAGGGGAGAGGGCTGGAGCAGATCCTCCCTCACACCCTCAGAAGAAACCAACCTTCTGACACCTGTATCTAGAACTTCCAGCCCCAGAATGCCGAGACAGTAAATGCGTGCTCGTGCTGTTTGAGCCACCTGGTTTTGGTACTTTGTTACAACGGCCCTAGCAAACTCATACACCTGCTGATATAGGGAAAACCTCCTGCTCCCCCATCTCACTGGGAGGCTCAGCATCAGCATCCTCCTCAGTCTGACAGGACAGACTCCCTGAGAGGCACCTGGAAGATCAGTGACCTTACAGACTCATGTGTCTGGCAGCCAGTGTTCACCTGGGCCCTGGTATCCCAGCCCAGCCCCTCTCATAGCCTGCGCCAGAGGAAGGGGCTCTAAGTACTCTGGACCTGCAGGGCTCTCGCTCAGCACTCTGACATCTTGGCTGGGGAGTTCTTTGTTGTGGGGGGTTGTCCTAGAGCACTCCCTCCATCTCGTGTCCTCTGGGGGAAAGGGCAGGTGGGCAACCCTGCCCTGGAGTCCGTGCCATCTCCCCCTAGCCTTGCCCCTCTCTGTGGGCTACAGGAGAGGGTTTACTGTGTCCACAGCCCACTATCCCGACAGGAGCCTCACCTTCAGGACCTGGTGTGTCCATCTGTGCTCATTTCTGTTGATCCAAATGACATTTGAACCCCTTCTCCGGAAACACTCCCACGCTCTCCAGGAAGCTGAGTGGCTTTGACCACCGTCCATGGGGATGTGAGGTCCCTGCTGGTGGGTCATGGTGTCCCCCCGCTGTTGGGGGCACAGAGCAGGTGGGAAGTCCTGCTGGGTGCTGACCACACTGGGGCTCTGACCCATTTAGATGATTTTAGAGGACATTCCTCGGTGTGCTTTCCTCACACAAGTTTCTCTCGGGTCTGCTCCTTGGGGTCCCCCTAGCTCTGCCCCACGCCTTCACAGACCTGCACACCATGCCCAGTAAGGATGCCCAGAGCTCAGCAGGGGCTGTGCTGGGTTCTGCTCACATTGCCCCAGCAGAGCTGCTGGGAGAGCTCTCGGGCTGGTCTCCCGGTGTGCCTCTGTCAGTGAGCCACCACAGCCATGCCTTCTGGCGGGGATGCATCTGGGGACTGAACTGTGAATACCAAGCTGCCTTTCACAAGGGTGCAGCCCCTCCGCTGCCCTAAGGCAATGTGAGGGGGCTTCTCTCTCCCTAAGCTATTGGGCCTCACTGCTGGGTGTAAATCATTCCCCCCTCCCCCCCCATCCCTAGTTTGTTCTGTGTGCAGTGGACACTTGTCTTTCCCCCTTGGAGTGCCAGTTCCTATCCTTTGCCTATTTCTCTATTATTTTGTTCCTGTTCCTTGGTTCTGTGTATTCTTTGTTTTTATACACATTCATCATTATGATCTTTCCAGAAAAAATTTTTCAGGTGCACCCTCTATGAGCTTGACTGCTAGAGGGTTATTAAGGGGATTAAGTAAAATTATACTTATAAAGTCATTACAACAGTGTCTGGCACAGAGCAGGTACTTTGGGAATGAAAGCTGTTTCATTTGCTAGAATGTAAGTCCCCTGAGGATAGGCATTCTCATCAGCTCTGATCATCACTGTATCTCCAGCACCTGAACTGCCCGGCACATAGTGACTGTCGAGTAAGTAGACATGGGAGAGATATGCAGAAAGGGGATGAGTGCCCACACAACATACCATACGAAATCTCCACCCATTGTGTGGAGAATCTTCGCCCTGTGCTGTGACTCACCCAATAGGCTCCTTCCTGGTCAAGGTCAGGTTGCGGTTTGGTCTGGCATGGTTGATAGGGATGGTAGAGCCCTGGAAGAAGCATGGAGTGGCGGGGGGGGGGCGGGTCACTGAGAGGGGAATCCATGGTTTCCTCACCCATTCCCCCTGGGCAGCCAGACTGTGTGCCTGGAGCTCAGAATTCAAGAGTCTTGTCTGTGTGTTGCAGCCCCCATGAACCAGACAGGTAAGAGACCCAATCCTTCAAGATTATGTATGACAGGGGCATCTGAGGACTCCAGACACAGGTGGAGTGGGCAGCCAACAGGTGTAAGATGCCTGCTACACAGAGCCTGGCAGAGTCCTCAGATGGGAAGCTGGCCCTGGTACAGGTAAGCTCTCTGGCTTTGACACTGGGGCAGAGAAAAGGGGAGTGAGAAGCCAAGTTGCCTCTGGAGAGTGTGCTAGCGCAGGAGGGCCCATTTAGGGGCAGTTCCAGCCAGCAGCGATGCAGCAGCAGGAGGAGCAGAAGGTGGGCCTTCCATCACACCTGCACCCTCCACCCCATGGAGAGGACACAAGGCATGAACCTCAAATCTGGCACAGACCCATGAACCCATGAGTGATAGGTGTCCCATCACTGCCTGCAGTGGGCAAATCTCTGAAAATGGGTCCCACGGTCCCACTCTGATCCCTAGGATCTGGGAGATGGCGAGCTACTCCTTCTGCAAAGATGTGGAATGGCATAGTTGACCTTAGGAAGAGATGATGCAGGTGTCCCCAGCACCACCTCAGGAGCCCCCACAAAGGCAAAGTTTTCTCCAGTTCATGGCAGATGGATCCCAAGCCTGAAAACAGCAAGGGGATGGAGGACTGGGGCAAGGGCCAGAGCAAGGCCTGCAGTGGCTGACGGCAGCCCCTGCCAGCAGCCAGCAAGGACCTAGGCCTCAGTGCTCCATCAACAGGATCTGAACTCTGCCAACATTTCTCCAACATCTGAATGGGCCTGCAGGCAGGGTCTCCCCAGAGCCTCCAGCCACCTGCCATACCTTGACACTGTCCTTGGGAAACCCCGGCATGGAACCCAGCCCAGCCTGCCTGGACTGCCCATTGGAGGAAATGGGAGCTGATCAATGGGGTTGTTTTAAGCCAATAAGCTGTGGTTGTTTG
>NW_019156501.1:0-3393 GCF_002288905.1 Enhydra lutris kenyoni | reverse complement strand
AAACAGAAGCATGGGAAGACCTCCAATACCCGGGAGGTACAGCGTGATGCTATGCTGCAGAAATCTACAGAATTTGGATGCGGAACTCAGTTGCACACCTGAGAAAAAAATGCTCTGTCACTGGCAGTGTGAACAGAGAGCTCTGACAGAAACCAATTAGATTAGACTGATGGATCACTTTTCTGTGAGTGCTCACTGAAGAGTTGGGGTGCAAATTTTCAGGTCCTTGGTAGAGAGTAGGGTGCAGCCATATTGGCCCAAACTATTCATACTGCAAGACTTCAGGGAGTAAAACAGACACATCCTGGAATCTAAGGTTGATTACATGGAGATCTGACTCTGCTCAGGAGAGGTGCATTTGCACTAGCTGAAGTACCTTTGAGAATGATTGCAACAGGCCCTTCCCTCAGAAGACCATCACAAACAACTCACTCCTGTCAAGTTTACTGATCATAGAGGACTGCAAAGCTTCACGTTTTAGGGAAACACTAAGTAGCATTCTTTGTATTTTTATTTTATACACCTGTATTTTTTTCAAATTTTTTTCTTATTTTCACCTATTTTTGAATGTTTCATTTATACACACACACACACACACACACACACACACACACACACACACACACATATCTATCTATCTATCTATCTATCTATCTATCTATCTATATTCATTCATATATATATATATATTCACCCTTCCTTTCTTTCGTGGAAGTATTAGGATAATTAGAAATACCAAATAACTAAACTGGATGCTTACTTTACAACTTTAAAATGTTGAGACCAAACTAGATTCTTATATTTCATAAATGATGAGGTTTTATTCTGCAAGTCAAATATTTCAACAAAAATTTTCTTTGTAATAGCCATTATACTTCAGCATGAAACAACAGTTTTTATTAGCTTTTGTATTATGTTGTCACAATTTGCACTATACCACTAAATACAATATTTAGTGCATCTTACTTAAAAAATAAAAACATTTAAGTGAAGTAAGGAATGTGTAGATTAACAACAATTCTGGCACCACCACCTAAATCCAGATGGTGACTCCAGAATGCTGANATTCTGGCACCACCACCTAAATCCAGATGGTGACTCCAGAATGCTGACTTGCCTTTGCAGCTGTACCTACCACTAGAGCATAGTCTTACACAGAACTTGAACTCCAAACTGATTATTTTTATATGCTTCATGTCCAAGTGTGGGATTTTTTGGCACTGAAGCTAGAAACCGTTCATGTGTAAATCACACAGATCCTAAAGGATTGCTGTGCTAGGAATATCTCTGAATTTGTTAAACTGCAGTTAAAAACATTTTGCTAACTTTGTTTAATGACTTGGTCTTCCCTATCATTTGCTTGTTTCTGCAGTTGATGCTGGTGTCACTTAAGTGTGGTAGTTGCATGAGCTTTTTGCCCACAATTTTCCAAGCTAGTGCCTCTGAAATGGTGGCATGCTAAGAACTCAGTTGATACATAGACATAGTCTTTTAGTATTAGCTCATAATGCCACTGCAATCAGCTCCAAAAACATGAATGTTCATATAGAAAATATTAAATGTTTACTTCCATCAACTTTTTAATTCAATACCTTTCCTTTATTTTAAAAAGATTTATCTTTTTTCTGACAAAAGTGTCCAGTGGAGCTTACTTGAATCATCATAATTAAGTTAGGGTTAAACATAAGTAATAGAGATTTGTATTTCCTGACTTAACTAATAACATTGAGCTGTAAATTATAGGCAAGGCTTTATTAAAAATGAAAATGACAAGGGTGCCATGGTGTCTCAGTGGGTTAAAGCCTCTGCCTTCAGCTCAGGTCATGATCCCAGGGTCCTAGGATTGAGCCCTGTATCTTCCTCTCTGCTCAGCATGGAGCCTGCTTCCCTTCCACTCTCACTGCCTGCCTCCCTGCCTACTTGTCATCTCTGTCAAATAAATAAATAAAATTTTTATTAAGAATGAAAATGACCGAACATTTGTAGCAACATGGACGGGACTGGAAGAGATTATGCTGAGTGAAATAAGTCAAGCAGAGAGAGTCAATTATCATATGGTTTCACTTATTTGTGGAGCATAACAAATAACAAATAGAGAGAGCACGGAGCCAGCACAGCTTCTTGAGCAAGGGAAAAGCATGAGGGTAGTCACATTTTAGCAGCCAGAGCTCTGCAGGAGGTCGGAACATCATAGTGATCTTGTGCAACCTACTCATTTTAAAGATAAGAAAACCATTATGTAAATAATTCACCAATAGNCTCATTTTAAAGATAAGAAAACCATTATGTAAATAATTCACCAATAGAACCAAAGCTAGCACCCCAAAACTAACACTCCAAAATATAAACGTATTTACAAAGAAGGTTTTTACAAAGAAGGAGGACATGGGGAGTTAGGAGAGGGAGTTGGGGGAAATTGGAAGGGGAGGTGAACAATGAGAGACTATGGACTGTGAAAAACAATCTGAAGGGTTTGAAGAGGTGGGGGGGTGGGAGGTTGGGGGAACCAGGTGGTGGATATTAGAGAGGGCACGGATTGCATGGAGCACTGGGTGTGGTACAAAAACAATGAATACTGTTATGCTGAAAATAAATTTAAAAAATGATTAAATAAAAAAAAATTTTAAAAAAGAATGAAAATGACCTTATAAATAACTTGCAAATATAAAAAAAAAAGTCTTTAAATATGCTCACATGTTCATAGAAATGTGGTTTACAGTGGTCAAACAAAGTGATCTTATAGTATAATATGGTCTTACTGAGTGTGACGAGTACACAGATCCTGCTATATTACTCACTGTGCCAGTTCAGAAACATTAAAACTGTTCCAAAACAGAAGTGCATTAATCATTAACTTGGGTGTCATGTCAATGTCAAATCGGTATGAAAGCTTCTGAATACTTTTTTTTCCTGCATTTATATTGTCGAAGCCTGTAAGAAATGGTTCATGGACTGGTAGCATTGTGAGTATCACTGTTATGCACGCACTTACGGCTCCTGAAGTAGTGAGCTTAAATCCTAGACAACGTCTTTGAGGTGCAGTGTGTTTGTGTATCAGGGAAGCAAGAGTTAATAGGAGGGAGAGAAACCCTAGGAGGTAGAGAGCCTAGAAATATTAACAGAGGAATCTGATCTCATAGCCGCAGGTACTTGGGAGCCAGCACAGCTTCTTGAGCAAGGGAAAAGCATGAGGGTAGTCACATTTTAGAATCCAGAGCACTGCAGGAGGTTGGAACATCATAGTGATCTGTGCAACCTACTCATTTTAAAGATAAGAAAACCATTATGTAAATAATTCACCAATAGAACCAAAGCTAGCACCCCAAAACTAACACCCCAAAATACAAACGTATTTACAAAGAAGGTTTTGAACAACAACAACAAAAAACTGAA
>NW_019156500.1:0-3394 GCF_002288905.1 Enhydra lutris kenyoni | reverse complement strand
CCCCCCCCCCATGCGGGGCTCGATTCCAGGACCCTGAGATCATGACCCCAGCCAAAGTCAGAGGCTTTAACCCACTGAGCCACCCAGGCACCCTCCCCCCCATTTATATAACATTCTTAAATAACAAAAGGATAGAGATGAAGAGTAGTTTAGTGGTTACTTAGGACCAGGGGAGAGGAGTTACTTTGTGTGAGGGAACAGCTACAGCTCTGTATCTTTATTTTGGCCGTGGTTACATAAGCATATACATGTGATTAAACTATGTAGGATTCTACACACACACTAGGGATTGCATGGAAAAATTGCTGAAATCTGAGTAAGATCTGTAGTCTACAAAGGAGTATTGAATTGGCACCAATTTCCTGGTTTCTAGTAATTATTGTACGACAGTTATGTAAAACTTGTTAACATTAGGGGGACCTGCCTGAAGATTCACGGGTCTCTGCTACTTTTGTTGCAGCTTCCTGTGAATCTAGAATTATTTCAAAACAAAAAGCTTTTAAAAAATGAAGAGAAAGGTAGTTTCTGAAATGATTAAAGTATCTCAATTAATATGATACTTAATGTTGAAACATAGCACCTACCCCCATTATAGTGCTGCCTAACCAGGTTCCTATTTCATATACTTCCTGAAGAACTATTTCACTTCATAAATATGCTCTGTATTCCTTTGGACAATATGCTCTTTTCCTTTTATGGTGTTGTATCTTTTCAGAGTTGCAGGAAATTGTTCTAGGTCTAGATGCATGCCCGAAATTAATAGGATTTAGGATCAGAAAAACAAACAAACAAACAAACAAAAAACTTCTCAGCAGGCCCCAGCTCTGATGCCACCTTGGAAGGGCTGTGGGTCCAGTGTAAGAGAGGTGGAACAGTTAGAGTCAGTGGATGGTGAGGAGTGTGCGTGACCAAATGGGACAAGGAAAGAGGCAACCAGAGATCTGAAGGAACAAATATGACCACTTAAATGAAAATCTATTAAATTATTTGCATATGATGGAGATGTATTAGAAACTGAGAATTGACATCATTAAGACTTACAAAAAAATATGAGGCAGATTTTAAACATTTTAGCTTCTTCTTTGTTAATATTATGGAGGCTACAGAGAATGCTTTTCCTCTTATGCTTTAGTAACATATTAAAGGTGCTTTCTTTCACTGGGCTATAGTTATTCATAATTTACTTCATACTTTACACCTGCAAAAAAAGACATCTTTAGGCAAAGCTGCATTTTCTTCAATATGAATTTTAGAAAGCCATGTTAGTGATGTTAGAATTATATCCAATATAAAAGTTCTTAAAATACAACAGAATACATTTACAAAAATAGGAGCAATTACAACTCTTTGTACAGTTATAACAAAGACAAATGTATTTTATATATAATGGTATAATTTTCCCTAGGATTGTAAAATTTTTATAAATGGCATCTCATTGCTGCAGATGGTAGGAATTAGGATAGTAAATAGGACATTTCTATGTCATTCAGAATAGAACAATATAATAAAGCTATGGTCTCCTTTGGGGGATCAAGATATGAGAATTTGGGGCATCTGGTTGTCTTGGTCCATTAAGCCTTCAACTCTTGGTTTCTGCTCAGGTCATGATCTCAGGGTAGTGAGATCAAGCCCCACGTTGAGCTCCTCACCCAGCACAGAGTCTGCTTGAAGATTCTCTCCTTCTGTCCCTCCCCCAACTCTTAGTCATATATGCTTTCTCTAAAATAAATGGATAAATCTTTAAAAACAAGACATGAGAATTCTACAGCTACTTCTGACAGGACCAGAACTGAACTGATAATAATGAGATCTATCATATTAATTTTTTGACTCCCTCCAAAAACCAATGGCCCTTAAATATTTGTTGAACATTTATTTAGTTGGATGCATAGACAAATACATTTTTATTACTAAAGTTTCAAGCTTGTTCAAATATATAATTTATTACTATAAATTTTCTGAAAAATTCCTTGAAAGGCATTTAAATTACATACATACAATTCACTCTACTTGTCCCCAGTAAAACTGCACTACACCATGCTTTTTGTCTCAAAATATCAGTTGCTTATGAATGACAACTTTGAATGATAGCCATCTGGCTGGTGCATCTTGTTGTTCATTTATCCTCCAAAACTTACTCAGCTTGCACTTTTCCTGTTGCATAAGATATGTTAGTTAACTGACACCCTGTTTCCAAAATAGTCCACTAATGTGGGATTTCATACTGGGAAGCTACCACTAATTTAATCTTTAATTTGGTTCTGATTTCTACCCTTCATTGTTGTTTTTTCTTTGCCCATGTATATGCCATGAAATTAATTGTCCATTGGGTAGATAGTAGACAGAAAGTATAATGGCATGAACCTGGCCAAGTTATTTTTAAAAAATATAGTCACTAATAATGGATACCCTGGAAGACAACTGGTCAACCCCAAAGAATAAACACTGGACATAGTACATAAGGCTGAGTAGATGAATGCACAGTTGGCTACATGACTATGCCAAATTGTTGTGGTTTCTAGAGATTCTGGAAGTTTCCAGTTGTTTTGTGACAACTTGTAAGCATGCATAATTCTCAAGAAACAGGAGGCAGTCTTATTGGGCCAGTTAGGAAAGATTCTTCAGTTCTCTCAGAGGGGACAGGACCATTGCTTTTGAGGTGTTCCATTTTTATCTGGAAAATAAAGAAAATAATGATTAAGTGGAAAACTCAGGTAGTAAAGACATAACCTCATTCAACACACACCATCTGACCCATTTCATTTTTACTTGTAGTCCACCATTCCTAACACTCAGGAAAGATCTGAACAGAACCCAAGTCCATCAGAACACTTAGGGCCATATAATTGGAAAAGGTTTAAGAAGCAGAAGGGTTGTCATCTGAATTTTGCTGTAAATGATGATAAGAAACTAATGTAGGCAGTAAAAAAAGACTGCCCAGGGATGATAATTCGGTCAATGGAGAGTTTCAACTACCTCTTTACTATTTTAGTGCTCAGTGACCACTAAACCTGAGCCACTCGTGGCTACTGTGAGCACTAATGACAATGTGGCAAATGCCTCCCCCAACACATATACTTGTAGGATTAGTGAAGTAAGAAAAGCTTTGGAGTGACTGTTCTGAAACTTCCTGACCAAAAAACCTATGTGGGACTTTGTCTTCTTCTGGATTTAGGACATAAAGTGAATAGAAACAAGGAAAGGAAAATGTCTTGAAGATACCTTGGCTGACTCAGCCAATACTAATGGGAGAACTTAAATATCTATATACACTTACATATGCTTTGTCTCTGTGTTGGAGAATATTCTCTCATGTATGGAATTAAAAGCAGCAGTAAGTTTCATGTTTTCATAGTTTACAGCATATACTTTTGACAGTTTCAAAACTTCCCCC
>NW_019156499.1:0-3394 GCF_002288905.1 Enhydra lutris kenyoni | reverse complement strand
TTTTCCAATATTAAAAATAACAATTACGGAAGAAACCAGTTATGGAATATGAAAGAAATGTAAAATGTTTAAAGACCTAAGAGATGGAATGAAAAATTAAGCAAGAGACAAGAGGCTATAAAAAATGGCCGGGTTGTGTTCGCTTCAGCAGCAAACATACTAGAAAAAATAACCAGGCAGACTAGAGAAAGACCCAAATAAAACCGTATGAAAAATTCAATATTTGAAGTAAGAAAACTCAGTGGGTGATTTCAATAGCAGATGAGACAATGGTGAAAGCGAACACCTGACTTGGAAGACGTTTCTTTTTTTTTAAATAATTTTTTAAAAATTGTATTTATGGGCGCCTGGGTGGCTCAGTGGGTTAAGCTGCTGCCTTCGGCTCAGGTCATGATCTCAGGGTCCTGGGATCGAGTCCCGCATCGGGCTCTCTGATCAGCAGGCAGCCTGCTTCCCTCTCTCTCTCTCTCTCTCTCTCTCTGCCTGCCTCTCTGTCTACTTGTGATCTCTCTTTGTCAAATAAATAAATAAAATCTTTAAAAAAAAATTGCATTTATTTATTTATTTGACAGAGAGAGAGGGAAATAGGCAAGGGGAGTGGGAGAGTGGGAGAGGGAGAAGCAGGCTTTCTGCTGAGCAGGGAGCCCCATGCAGGGGCTCGATCCCAGGACTCCGGGATCATGACCTGAGCCAAAGGCAGACACTTAAGGGCCAAGCCACCCAGGCACCCCTTGCAAGATATTTCTTAAGGAATTATCCAGAATGTAGCATGGAGCAAGAAGGAGGAAGGAAGAATAAGAGGTTATAGAGGCACAAAGACAGGACAAGAAACGGAACACATACCTAATTAGAGTTCTGAGGGTGAGAAAGAAAGTTCGAGAGAAGCAGCAACATTTAAAGAGCTCATGGCTGAGGAACAAGGTGTCCTCGCAGATGGGACACACACACACACACACACACACACACACACACACACAAACGCGTGCGTGTGCGCATACACACCAAGCACGGTTAAGCAGAAGGACATTTATATGCAGACATAATGTACTGAAGCTTCAGAATGCTGAAAAAAAAAAAAGACTTTAAAACAAACAAGACAGGGACGCCTGGGTGGCTCAGTCGGGTAAGCCTCTGCCTTAGGCTCCGGTCACAGTCCTGGAGTTATGGGATTAAGCCCCCCCAGTCCTTCCCTGCTGAGTGGGGAGTCTGCTTCTCCTTCTGCCCCTCCCCTTGCTCTCTCAAATAAATAAATAAAATCTTTTTTTAAAAAGCAACAAGACAACACAAGGAGCTGTGAATAAACTTCTCAGAACTAAGGGGGTCAGTCAATGGGACGACAGTATTTGCAGAAGACTAAGAAAAACTGTCAATTGTTCTTTCAAGAACACGCCAAATAAAAACATTTCAGATCATTCCATTTCAGTAATTTTCAGAAACTGAGGATTTATCTTCGAAACACTTTCTCTCAAGGAGGTAACTCCAGAGCAAAGGTCAGCAATGCAAAAAGAAAGAGTGAGCAGAGAAACTGGCACCATGACGGTAAATGTAACCAAATTCCGGCTGTGTAAAAGAATAATGTCTCACTTTGGGGATAAAAAAATACTGGACAATAATGGCAAAGGGGAGGTAATCAAAGTTCAGGTCCTTCTATCATTTGCCAGGGGTCAGATGCTAAATAAGTTGAAACTATTCAGAATAATTTAAGGGTATGGTCAATTTCCAAGGGTAACCACTATAGGAGTCAAATGTATGACCTCCAAAGCAAAAATGTGAAAAATGTGTTTAAAAAAGGACAGAATAACCCCCAAGCGCCAAACTTAATTAGTCTAAAATGAGGAAAGAAAGGAGGGAAAGAAGACATATAGAAAAAAGACAAAAAGAACTATCACATGCTCGCTCTGTACCCACACCAGTCATCCTAGCCTAGCACAGGGGCCTCTCTTGTTTTCCCTCCCAGATTCTGGAAGGTTACTGGAATGTACGTGATGCTGGCGGGATAGGAGAGTGACTGATCTTCAGTCTGATAAAAAAAGGAGCTCTGAACAGCTTACAACAGAGAATCCTCACCCAGGAACTGACAGAACTGCCCCCGCTATGAGGGCTCTTCCAGCCTAAGAGAACTCATTATGACCTGGTGAATTCCCAGGGCCACTGCAATAGAGAGGACAGGACACAATGTCAGGAATCTGAACAAGGACGGTTCTGGGGCCTAGCGCACTGTGGGGAAGGATCTAAGCTTCACTTGCCGACTCTACCACAGAGATGATGGGTGGTGGGCCAGAGAAAACCAAATAACCTTTGGAGCTTCCTCAGGGCCGTAAATGATCAGTGGGACACTATGTCTGAGGTCCCCTGGCACCAACGTACCCTAATAGAGGATGTGGTGACCCTCTCGGGTGCCTCAATGTTGTACCACACACACAGGCTGTTTCGGTTCTGAGCCACCAGCACGTCACTTCCTGGGACCCACTGCACGTAGGAGCAGAAGTTGAGGATCATCGTCTTAGAGCAGCTTTCAATATCGTACAAATGCAACTGCGGAAGGAAGAGGTGGACAGCGCAGTCAGAAGGGGCTATCGGGAGGCTTCTGATATTGACCATTTCTCTAACGAAATGTGCCGAGCTGACCCACCAGTCAGGCAGAGGCTGAATTTCAAAGCTTACTAGCCTGCAATGCTCGACGTTTATGCTGACTTGGTACATCCTGACTCTGGCCCATAAGAGATGACCAAGTGAGCCCAGAGCTACACCCAGAAATTTAAGTTAGCTGAAGGTCAGACTTTCGTTCTTAGAGTTTAACTCTGGGCCAGAGTTGCCAGACTGGATCACAAAAGTAAGGCCACCACGCACATTAAATGGTCTGGAAATCGGCGATGTGGCTTTCACATCACAATGAACATGAAATGAGAAATCACCAGATAGTCTCTTTGCCCTCGAGGTTGAGCTCTTTGGTGATACCATATTGAGATCAGAGTCAATAAGGAGTTCGGGGGAGACCATCAAGCCAGCCTTAATGCTGTGGGGTACGTGTAGCTGACGAATGCCGCAACAGGTGTGGGTAAAGGTCAGCCAGGCATGCAGGGGTGAGGCCGTCTCATGAGGGCACAGACTTGTGAACAGTAACAGAGAAACCAGCTCCCAAATTTCCCTCTTGGTTTTGGTGCCATCACAATACCATCTTCTTAAGGTATGGGCTAGGATAACAGATGGGCTGTGATATCAGACACAACGTTGATTCTTCTGTGCCTTTTGCTATGTTAATGGCATAGTGCACCAAGAAATTATGCCCATCCTGCCCCCAGCAATCCCTGTCAACAGGTAGTACCACATCCTCTATGGACTCCTCAATGGCTAAGGCCTTAGTAACCCTTCTTACACGAAGTTTCCGGTCCCT
>NW_019156498.1:0-3404 GCF_002288905.1 Enhydra lutris kenyoni | reverse complement strand
AGGACGGGAATGAAGATGGTGCCCTCCCAGTCTCCGGCCCGGAGGAGCCGAGAGCCTGGGGCCCCACTCCTCAGTGCGCCCTTAGAGAACAGCGCCCAATTACTCCCGTCACCCTGGCCTCCAGCCGCGCTCCGAGCTGACTGAGCCTGCGACCGGTTCTAGGTAACCCTGAGTTTAGAGCTCACTCCTTGGCTCTGTCTCTGTAACCGGCTTCCCCGTTCTAATACCTGTAAGCTCTGCGACACTCAGATACCCTGATCCTTCTGTGACCCTGCGGGACCTGAGGCCACGCTGACCCCACGCGGGCTTCACCTCGGTTAAGCCTCTGGAGCGATCTCCCTCAGAGGAACAGACTTTTAAAAGTCCCAATTTTGTGCTCCGTTGCTCTGCCGCTTGCCGGGAGCCGGCCCCAACCCCCGCGGTCTATCTTCCCGTTGCTTTGGATTCACTTCTCTGCCAGTCCTACCTTGCAGAAAGTGGTTGATTTCCTGTTTCTAGAATTGCTGTTCTTCTTCTCTTCGATCTCCCGTTGGATTTGTAGGTGTTTGCAATCTTTAGATAAGCTATCTAGCTGATCTCCCGCTACCTGAAGTAGTCTCAGCCTGCTACTTCTCCGCCATCTTGACTCCTCCCTATTTTTAACTTTTTGAGAAACCTCTGTACTGTTTTCCAGAGTGGCTACACCAGTTTGCATTCCCACCAATAGTGTAAAAGAATTCCCCTTTCTCAACATCCTCACCAACACTTACTGCTTCATCCATTATTAATTGCCATTCTGACAAGTGTGAGGTGATATCTCATTGTAGTTCAGTGATGTTGAACATTTTTTTTCATGTGTCTCTTGGCCATCTGGATGTGTTCTTTGAAAAAAAAAATGTCTTCTGCCAATTTTTTATTCGATTATTGGCATATTGGGGTGTTGAGTTTGATAAGTTCTTTGTTCTCTGGATACAAACCCTTTATCAGATATGTCACTTGCAAATATCTTCTCCCATTCCACAGGGTGCATTTTAGTTTGGTTGATTGTTTCCTTTTCCGAGCAGAAGGGTTTTTTTTTTGTTGTTTTTATTTATTTTTATTATTATTTTTTTTTATTGTGACGATGCCCCAATAGTTTATCTTTGCTTTTGTTTCCCTTGCCTCCAGAGACATATCTAGAAGGAAGTTTCTATGGCTGGTGTCAAAGAAGCTACTGTTTTCCTGTCAGATTTTTATGATTTCATGCCTATACATTTAATGCAATCACTATCAAAATATCAACAGCATTTTTCAAAGAGCTAGAACAAACAACTCTAGAATTTGTATGGAAACAAAAGACCCCAAATAGCCAAAACAATCTTGAAAAAGAAAAGCAAAGCTGAAGGCATCACAATTCTGGACCTTAACTTATATTACAAAGCTCTAGTGACCAAAACAGTATGGTACTGGTACAAAATAGAAACATAGATCAGTTGAACAGAATAGAAATCTCACAAGTGAACCCACAGCTATATGGTCAGTTAATCTTCAACGAAGCAGGTAAGAATATGCAATGGGAAAGAGTCTCTTAAACAAATTGTGTTGGGAAAACTGGATAGCACCATGCAGAAGAGTGAAACTGGACCACATCCTTATACCATATACAAAAGTAAGTTCAAAACTCAAAAATTCAAAAATTAAAGACAACTATGAGACATTATATCATGGGAACTTTTTTTTTTTTTAAAGATTTTATTTATTTATTTGACAGAGAGAAATCAGAAGTAGGCAGAGAGGCAGGCAGAGAGAGAGGAGGAAGCAGGCTCCCTGCTGAGCAGAAAGCCCGATGTGGGGCTTGAACCCAGGACCTGGGATCATGACCTGAGCTGAAGGCAGCGGCTTAACCCACTGAGCCACCCAGGCGCCTCATGGGAACTTTTTAATGTGGCTTTTAGTAGTTCCCTGCTTGCTGAGATTTTATCTCAACTTCAGCCTTTGGTGGGTGACTGAAATCCTTGCTTATGACACTATGAAGAGGGACAATTTTGCTCCTATGGGTTTAGAAATTTAGTTCCAAAGTATATTTGGCTCAGACTGTTTTTTCAGCTGCTAATCCTACAACTTTCTTGTATACATGATGCACAATGAAATAGAAAGGGATGTGGTTACTGTGGGATAACAAGGCTACTGAAAAGGCATAAGGCATAAATATTGACACCACCACAGTAAGTATAACCCTGACGCTACAGGTTTAGTGGAACTTACAAATGTGAGAACCAACATGCAAAGCATGTCATACAATTTTCTAGATACCAATAAATATTTTTTTAAAATGTTACACACACCCCTTATTACTTGCTACTGCCAAATAAAATTTCCCAGACACTGGTTTTATCATGCTACTTCCTAATCAAACTTCACTATTTCTTCTCATTTACTGCAGGACTACTCTGTATCACTGTAGAAAGAGCAGGGATTGTGGGATCTAATAAAATAGTATTCTAGTTTGAACTCTAGCACTTAATGGGTATTTGATGTTGCAAAACATACAAGGTCTCCAAGCCTCCTTTTTCTTATTTATAAAATGGGGAAATGCTGTACTACTTGCCCAGAGGGCTGTGGTTAAGGACTAAACTAGATAACACTGTAAATGTCCTAGTAGTACGGCAGCACAGAGCATTAAATAGCACAGTATTACATTACTGCAATTTCCATTTTACACTGCCTCACCCAATGTGTTTGCCCAATTGAAAGGCCAGAAACTCATATCACTATTGCTTTAATTTTGCATTTATTAAACTCTGGTGAGGGTTGTTTTCTCTTATTCAGGTTTACTATATATATATATATGTGTGTGTGTGTGTGTGTGTGTGTGTGTGTATCTTTAATTGCTTGTCCATGATTTTCCTTATTCTTCAATATGATTTGTTATTATAGGCGTTAACCTGCCCTTTATTTGGATATATTTTACTGAAAACATCTTAAGATGTGAAATGGTCACCTCTATATAATTCATTTCTTTGTTATATCTGCATATGGTTTTATCCTTAGGAAAGAATTTCTATCCCCAAATGCTACATAAATATATGAATAATTTTATATAACTGCAAATATTTTTTTCCCTGTTCTCTCAGAGACATTAATATGTTTTGTTATTTAAACCCTTGAAATATATTTGAGTATATGGTGTATGCTAGGCCTTTAAAAAAAATTTTTTTTTCATTTCCACAATGTTTAGTCAGTTTGGTTGCTGCATAATTTGCTTTTCATCTTTGATTGTAATAACTTTTATTATAGACTAAAATCCTACATGGCTGATGTGATAGCTTCCTTTGGCAGGTGTTTCTATCTATCACACAAGATATCTGATATAACCTCTTGGTAAGGAGCAAATAGCACTACTGTTGCTTTTTCCCCAACTGGCTCATCATTGATTGTTACATGCT
>NW_019156497.1:0-3404 GCF_002288905.1 Enhydra lutris kenyoni | reverse complement strand
CCCAGCTGGTGGAAGGGGGATCTCAGTGGCAAAGTGGCATATGCCTAGCATTGTGCCTGGCACACATCAGCCATTCCAGATTGTTGGGTTAACGCATTCAGTCATCTTTTCTAGAAAGGGATAATTATTCAGGGATAATTGTTTGGAATGGATCAGTCTTCCTCAGTCTCTCCCTGGCTTTGTGGATAGGGGGTGCTGGGCAAGGCAAACTGCAGGGTGGGGAGCCCCTTGCTCACCTCCTGTCACCTCCGCAGGGAATGTCACAGGTAGTGTTACAGGGGGAAGACGGCCCAGAAAGGACCGAGGACATGAGCCCTTTCTGGGCTGCCCCTGTGCTTTCCCAGCATTTCTCACTTCGCACCTTGTGGACCCTACTTCCACACCTTGGAAAACAAATACTGCCTTGTCTGTCTGCACCCGTGCCTCTGCCCAGGACACTGCCAGCTAAACATCCTTGAGGCAGAGGGGGGCTGGAGCAATCACCCTTTTTTACCTTGTGACTAGAATGTTCTGAAGATACCTGCCATTCCTCTTAGCTCTTGGTCCTTTTCACAGGGGCTAGGAAGGCCCATTTGTATATTGGTGGGCGGGGGAGAGCTGGTGTGAGATGAAAAACATACATGTACAGAGTGATTCACGATAGCTGAGGGTGGGAGCAACCCGAGTATCCAGCGATGGAGGGATGGGTGAACTAAATGGGGTGCATACGTACAATGGAGTACCCTTCAGCCTTAAAAAGGACGGGGGTTCTGACACCTGCTACAGCATGGATGAATTTTGGAGACATCGCACTAAGTGATGTGAGCCAGACGCAGAAGGACACAGAAGGACAAACACTGCATGATTCCAGTTCCACAGACACCTCGTGTCATCACATTCATAGAGACAGAAGGTCGGATGGTGGTTTCTAGGGGAGGAGAAGTGGGGGGTTAGTGTTCAATGCGGGCAGAGTTTGAGTTGTGGAAGATGAAAACCTGGAGATGGATGGAGGTGATGGTCCCACAGGGATGTGGGTGTACTTACTGCCACCGAGCTGTACACTTAAAGGTGGTGAGAGTGGTAAAGTTTATGTTATGTATGTTTTACCACAATTTAAAAAAGGCTGCAGAGGAGTGAATTGGTTTGCCATTTGGACCATCTGGACACAGCTGCTGGGGCGGAGTTTGGGCTCCAAGATGATTTTTAGGGATTAGCACCCCTGTGGAGGGAGGGGGAGGAATTAGGGTTGGGAAGAGAAACAAATTGAACTGAATCTATGATGTGGGTTCCCAGATGCCTGGGGACCCTGGAGTGAGAACTGCTTGTGGAGACAAACAACCCAGGCTTCGGTGTCCATGCCTTGCTTGGTCCCCTTAGCTGAGGCTGACGTTGGAGGAGGTTTTGCCTGTGAGGGCGTCTGCTGACCCTGGAGGAGGGACCTGGGTGTTGCTTTCCTGTGTCTGCCACAGCTGAGAGGTAGGAGGCCAGAGTCATCTGCAGAACACTGAAGGCACAAATACCTCCGTTTACCAGGCTGGCAACATGCAGACTCAGGCAGGGTGGGGTGAGAGAGGGGGCTTAGAACCATCTTCTCCGAAGCAACTCTCATTGCTTCCTTGTCCAGCTTCCTGACCGGTCTGGTGCTCGGATCCCATATTTGTCTCAGTCTCCGACTGCAGGGCTCATCACGCCCACTGGACCTACCTCATGGAATTCCATAAGGTCACCAGTGTGAACATACCTTGCATGAGTTAAAAGAAAAAGATACAATTACTTTCACGTTGAATGGGAGTACTGATAATATAGCAGTAACAAGCATTCAGAAATAAGTGCGTTTGGGGGCTAGTCCCATTGGTGGCTCACTAGGAGTCTTTGTGCAGAGCATGATTTCTGTGTTTTTCTGCCTTATCCATCTGGGCACCCTACATTTACGGGGCACCCATGATGTGCACAGCGCTCTGTGGGACCTGCCGAAGGTCATGCATGGTGTCGGCCCTGGAGCACGTTCGCTCTCCTGGAGGAGCAGGCCAAGCTGAATGACAGAACTGAGCAGCATCTGAGGGGAGCCCAGTGAGGGGGATGGACAGGTCTGAAGAAGACGAGCCCCTCCACTGGCCTCAGCACTTCCAAAAGCACCGCTCCCCTACAGAATGCTTAAAGGCCACGGATCATCTACTGAACAGATGTTTAATGAAAAAAATCACAAGTTAGCCAGAAAGTTAACATCCACGTCTCTGGCCCATGTCACAAAGGTTTTCAAGCCCTTAAGCTCCACGCCAGCCTCTGCGTCCAAAAGGCCCGCACTCTGACCCGTGTACAGACTCATTCCTATGTCACTCCAAGCTGTCACCGTCAGCAAATGGGCCTTTCTGGTCCCTCTCGACAGAATAATGGAAAGCAAACTTTGTAATTCCTTGGGCTGCAAACTGGGTGGCTGAAAACAGCGGAACTGTGTTGTCTCCCAGTTCTGGAGGCTGGAGTCTAAAATCAAGGTATCAGCAGGGCTACACTCCCTCCAAAACCTGGAGTGAGGAATCCTTCCTTGCCTTTTCCTGGCTCCTGGTGGTGGCCACCCATCCTTGACTTTCCTTGGCTTGTAGGTGCATCGGTCCAAACTGCCTTTATCTTCACATGGCTTTGTCCTTATGTCTCTGTGTCCTCCTTTGGCCACCCCATCTTGTTAGGACACCAGTCTTGTTGGACACCCTATGCCAGGATGCCTCCGTCCTAACAAATTACACCTGTGATGACCCTGTTTCTAAATAAGGTCACATTCTGAGGTACTGATGGGTTGGGACTTCAACATCCACCCCCCCCCTTTTTTTTGGAGAGAGGGACAGTTCAACCTATAATAGGAAGCCAGTAAATACATTAGCTATCTCCTGGACACAGGCTAGAGAGGGGAGTCTCGTGTGGGACTGTCTCTCCACGAGTGTGTGTGGATGATATGTTAGGCCTCAGATTGGTGGAACACCAGTATGTGCTCACTTTGCCAAAGAGTTGCACTACTGTTTACATTTTATTCTCCGAGCTGGTTACTTAAGTAGAAGCATATGCCTTGATTACAATCTTGAGTGCATTTGGGTGTTCTTCCCTTTTCAGCCCAGGATGCTAAGTGCAGCAAACACTTTACTGAGTCAACACAATGATCATGGCTGAAGGCCATAATCATATACATTCCATCCTGGAGCAGCGAGGTTGAAATGGAAGCAGATTTAATGGGTCTGTTCCTCCTCCTAGCTTGCTGTGGGCATTGGCCAGTGGTCAGGTCTTCAGCAGCCCAAGAGGCTATCTATGCATGGGATGGTGTGTATGTGCTACTGTGGTGTGAGTGTTAGCTTGTCTGCATTTTTCATTCCCACTCTCTCTAGTCGTTGCTGGCATGTGTGGTGTGAGGAGCACATAGAGAAAAAGGGAGGCATCTT
>NW_019156496.1:0-3405 GCF_002288905.1 Enhydra lutris kenyoni | reverse complement strand
AGAATGTTTTGGTATTCTTTGAGATCAATCAATAATCTCAATATGAGATTTTATTAGCTGTAGACCATGATTTTCTCTTCAGTGATATTACTGACACTTACATTTCTTCAGGAAAACCTTTAGGATTATATTTTTTGGACAATATGATAACCAGGAGATCTCTAGAAATTTTTGATAATTTAATCATAGGTGTGAGATATATACATATATAAACAAATATATACAAATACCTATATACACTAATGTATAGTATATACTTTTATATACACATGCTTACATATGTTCATGAATATATATGAAATGTGTAAGTATATATTATGTGTGTGTGTGTATTTGCTTATCATAGCCTTCTAAACAGTCTTCAAAACAGATTTTTATTTTCTTTTAATGAAATATATAGTGATTGTTCTAAACATAATTGTTAAATATTTTCCTAAGTGAAACACTAAGGAAGACTGTTACAATAAATTGCAAATCGGAAGACAACATTTGTCCAAAATATGCATCATTCAAAGCTGGAAAATGAAACAGCATTTTTTTTATGCAAACGATGGAAGAGAGGTGTATGTGAGTACATATATAGATTAATGCTTCAAGAAGATAATGGTTACACCTGGGCAATTTCAAGATGGGAAGCAAAATTTTTCACTTAGACATCATTTTCGTTAAAGGAGAACTGATACACATAATTCAAATGATTCCACACCAGCTATCCCCTCATAAAATGAGATTATAGTACAGAATTACTTCTAGAATTTGAAATGTGACTCAACCATGATGATTAACAAACAGTGCTTGAAAGCTGTTGAAATATTTGAAATAAATAAAAGTAGATTCTTACCTCATGGAGAATTAAGAAGTAAAATCTGTCCTTTCCGTGTTTTACCTTCTGTCTCATTTTTCATATTAAATATATTTTCCCTTCCTAAGCAACATATTTTCAGTGATGAGGAAAAGTACAAACAAATAAAGTAAAAGATGATTTAAACAGTTTGCAAGCTATAAACCTTGAAAAATATAAATAAGTTTATCTATTATTAAAAAGGCAGGGGCTTTAAAGAATAGAAAATGGAAGCATTTAAAAAAAACAATTGATTTGACTATGTGAAAATTAGGAACATCTGTCTGGAATAACATAAATGTCTATAAAGTGCCAAACATTGGAAATTATTGTGACAAATAAAATATAAATACTCCCAATTTATTTAAAAAGTATAAATTAGTAGGTAAAACTACCACCTCATTAGGGGGAAAAAAAAGAATAGACTCATACTAAATCAACTGTTCTGTTATTAAACATTTTAGAAACATTCAAGCCCATTCAACTCACTATTAATACAAGTAAACATAGAAATCAGAGGGTTCTTCTAGACATATCACTTATAGGATTTTTGTTTGTTTGCTTGCTTGTGTCTGCTGGTAACACAACCAGTGCTAACACGATATGAATCCCACACCGCTTATGGGAACAGACAATGGTTTAACTTTTCTGGAAGACAAATAAGGCTTCATCAAAAGTCTACATCAAAAGCCTTAAAATGCTCGATTCTTGACTTGTGTTACTGTGTGAGTGGATTTCTGAAGGAAAAAGACATAAAGTATTGAGATATTACAGCATTTAAAAAATGAAACCCAACCAAATGTGAGCAATTATACAATGGCAAATGGCAAAGTAGAAGGTATTCATAATGAATAATCTGTTTTTATTATCATGTCTTAGAAAAAGTGTTTAAGACTATAACTATAACAATAAAGAAAATGCAAGGATATAAAAATTTATATGGTATCATCATAAGTTAAAAAATAATTTGTATATATAGGTACATACACAATGATTACATATATACATAAGTTGTAATTATGTATACATGATTTATATATAAAGAAATAGACTGCACTTTTTGTGTGGTGGTTTCACAGTTGATTTTTTGCCTATTATATTACTATAATTCATATTTTGTAAAATAGACATAAATTATTTTTATAATCAGAAAAAAGTGAAAACCTCTTCTCAGACTAGTCACTCTGAAATTGTATTTCAAAGAAACTTTAACTATTAAGATATTGTGGGATTTCTTTGAGGATATTGACTTAGGATTCTAGGGTTAGAAACAATAATATAAAAAGGATTTCTGTTTTCAAGGATTTCAGAATCTGTAGAAAACTCGTAATCAATACAATATTCATAGCATGGTGTGAGAGACCTGCTGAGTTAAGGAAGGAAGGAAGGAAGGAAGGAAAAGAATGCTATGCCAGCAATAAGCCAGCATGGCTGTCAGAGTTCAGAGAGAACTTCAGAATAGATTCCTGCAGCATTTAGCTGGACTTTAAAAGCATAAGTGGGATTTCCTCTGAAAGACAAGACTTCAAGGAGGAGGAGCATTCCAGAATAGGAAAATAGCTTGATTTAAAGAATGGAAGCAAGTAATGTGCCTATGGTGGGTGAGTTATGATAACCTGATATGACAGGAGTATGAAGTAAACAGTGAGGTAAAATAATTAGCCAGAAAAGGCCATGTTGAAGTTCACTGTGATGGATCTGGAGCATAAACTGTTTTCTGCAAGAAATGGGGAGCCATTGAATACCATGGTTTTATGGGGGCTTCACAGCAAGCACTTGGGCAGAGTGTGGCTGGTGGATTACAAGTGGAACATTAGAGGCCGTCTCAGCAGTCCAGGAACCGAACCAAGAACATGACACTGCAAATATAAAGGTAGATGACAGATTTGAGAAACATTTGTGAAGGAGAATTAAATGCTTTTTTGGACCATTTGAATGCAATTGCCTGAGACCCACTTTACCCAAAACCTAGAGTCAGAATCTCGGGGGATGGTGACTAAGAATATGCATTTTAATAAGCTCCCAAGGGATGTTAAGTGCATGCCAAGTTTTAGGGATCGTGGGTGTATCACTTAACTTGAACCAAAGGCTCAAGGATTCTGAGACCCTGCAATTCAAAGGATATGAATCCTTGAGACCCCAAGACCTCAGAGTCTGAGAGAGATGCTCTCATCTATAGAATATCCAGGGTGTGGCTCACATGGAATCGAGGGCTGAATTTGAGGTCCGATGCCTCCTAAGGTTCAAAAATTGTAGGAAACATTTATTTTTACCTTGTGCATTCAGGATATTGCTGAATTCAACTGAACCAAAGTGGAATACAATCATTCATTAAGTCCAAAATTTCCAAAGCTCCTTTCCGAAAGCACTCAGAGAACATTACCCTTCTAGTCATCTGTCTGTTCATTCATCCATCATATGAGCACTTACTACATACGTCCATCGTACTGATGGTAAAGGGCATGAGGATTAACAACAGAGCTCCTGTCTTCAAAGAATTCACAGCCTACTGGGGGTAGAGGAGCTTGTAGATACATAAATTTTAAAGATTTATTTATTTATTT
>NW_019156495.1:1998-3406 GCF_002288905.1 Enhydra lutris kenyoni | reverse complement strand
AGTTTTGGAAAACTTTCTTAATGATGTTATGAAAATATGTACTTTTAAAGAAATTAAGTTTTGAATAATATCAAGTAATCTATATCATTTTGGCAAATGCAGAGACAGAGAGATACTCTTTGAAAACACTGGATCCTCCCTACATGTCCGATTTCAAAGGCCCTTAGTGCACTGACTTCCCTCTTGCCTGCCACCCATCCTCCATTTCCGGTCTGCAGGGAGGGTCTCCCTTTGTGGACAGCGGGTCATCTCCACCACTTTTTGAGTTTTTTTTGGTGTGTTTTTGTTTATAATAAAAGCATTAATTGGAGTTTACGACTTGGTGAGGGTTTCCTTGGTGATGGTAGTGGTGGTGGTGGTGTGAAGACAAGTATGACTATTTAGAGTACCTTAGAGACTACGATGGAGGAAATTGGATGGATTTCTGATGTTCTGTCAAAATAGACCTTTGTTTAAAGATTTTAATTGTTTATTTGACAGACAGAAATCACAAGTAGGCAGAGGCAGGCAGAGAGAGAGGAGGAAGCATGGTCCCTGTGGAGCAGAGAGCCCAACGTGGGGCTCGATCCCAAGACCCTGGGATCATGACCTGAGCTGAAGGCAGAGGCTTTAACCCGCTGAGCCACTCAAGCACCCCCAAAATAGACATTTTATTTCCAACAGCCAGGGCTGGTTCTTTGGAAAGAAATTTTCAAAAAAGACTGAATTGGAAACCCATTGATTTCAGGAATCTAAATTTAAGGTGAGATGTTGAAGGCTACGGCATGATTGGAGTCATGGATCAAACCAGGCCCTGGATTGTGTCTCCTTTAAAGTCTGGACACCTTGACAAGGGGTTAAGGATGGAAAAGTTGAGTAACACTGAGAAAGGGTCTGTGTTATGTATCATGTGCTCGCCTATGTGACTTCCCACATGCTCTCCCTACAGAAGGGAACAATGTGGTCTGGGTCATGAGTTCTTCGTTGGTCCTTGTCGTTCCTGTACCTCCCAAAACCCACTCCCTGATTGCTTGTCTTGCTAATGGCTTTAGCCGAAACTACCTGGCATCACGAGGTTTGCTTGTAGTTAATGTAAACTTGTTATAGAAACTTGTGGTCATCTGACTAGATACTGATGTATTACTCCTTCTATTGTGGTCTGCCTTATAAATGATTATAAGCTGTGTAATAAAATCGGTACTGTTGGACATCATCCTCAGTGCTCCTTCTGCCCCCATCTCTTTGTCTCTTAATTTCTTTTCACCATCCTCTTACCCTCACATTTCCTGGTCGATTTGTCATCAGGGACCGTGAGCTCATTTCATGGGAGCGTGGAAGTACAGGTGAGTGGTTATCAAGATTTCAATAAGAGGAGCCCAGGTTGATGGGCGATGGCAGGAGCAAAATAATATGGGGCAGTCTCATTCTA
>NW_019156495.1:0-1600 GCF_002288905.1 Enhydra lutris kenyoni | reverse complement strand
ATTCTCATTCCGATCCTTTTGATACTCCTGGAGATGGAGTGCCTCTGAATGATGATAAAGACATATTTCTTCCCACTGCCCCTATAGACCCTAGCTGTTCTGTTTGTCAGCCAGAGTATCCCCACTTTGGAAAAAAAATTGAGTCTATTGGGGTTCAAACAATCTTTATGACACATAGACGAACTCAGACTGAATCCCTTAAGATTTCTACCCCTAAGGATTCGAGTGTAGGATTTCCAGTAATGTAACATCCTCAATCTGGCATGCCCTACAGAAATGGGGAGCCTATGCCTAAAAGTATGTTTCCCGTGAGTCCACACTCAATTGTTTATCCAAAACAACTTCCTGAAGGAGTTGAACCGCTAAAAACTACGCTTCTACAGCAGTCACTTTATCAAGCCCAATAAGCGGAAGAGGATACTTCCGCCCTTTCCGCTTACCCTGTGACACAACTGCCTGATGGCCGAAGGGCTTATAATACTGTAAATTTTAAAATGCTAGGAAAAATTAAAGTGACCATTTCACAATATGGGCCTACTCCTCCGTACACTTTGTCTCTACTGGATAGCGTAGGTTTAGAAGACTTGTGCCCTGGAGATTGGAAAGTCATAGCACAGGTATGTCTGTCAGGGGGAGATTATCTTTTATGGAAAACAGAGTTCTTTGAAAGGGCTAATGAAATGACTATATATAACAGGAGAACTAATATACCTATATCCTATGAAATGTTAACAGGAGATGGGTCTTATGCTGAGGTACAAACACAAATTGATTATCCCAAAATTGCCTATCAACAAATTTCACAATGTGCCTTAAAGGCATGGAAGCATCTTCCTTCATCAGGAGTGAGAACTGAGGATTTGTCAAAAATTCGGCAGGGCCCAGATTAACCCTATCAGGATTTTGTAGCCTGGCTCTTAAAGGCTGTTGGTAGAATTATGGTAGATGGAGAAGCTGGAACTATTATTGTCAAACAGTTGGCATTTGAGAATGCTAATTCTCCCTGTCAAGCTGCTATCTGCCCATGGAAGAAAACAGGTACTTTAGAGGATTATATTCGCTTACATGCAGAGATTGGATCATCCTATATCCAAGGGGTAACTTTAGCAGCTGCATTGAAGGGTATTTCTCCAACAGAAATGCAAAGACGTATGATTACAAAGGAGCAATTACAAAAACGTCTTTGTTTTCAATGTGGACAACCTGGGCATTTTAAGGCTCAATGCTCAAAATTGAGAGTAATTTCTTCAGGAACTTCTTCCTCCTTTAATATTGGGAGAAAGTCTGCTCCCAGTTCCTTATGTCCTTGTTGTCCCCGAGGATTTCTTTGGGCAAAAGACTGTCTTTCCCAAAGGGACAAATTTGGGAATCCTATTCAGGGAAACTGGAATCGGGGCTTGCTGCAGCCCCAACAAACAATAGCAGCAATGATTCCTCAGTCACCCCTGTCAGGGCCAATACTGCTGACCTCCCAGGCATCGACAAGTTATATCGAGGTACCCCCTCCAGTGCAGGATTAGACTTGGCCCCGGATACACCTGTTTACATGGAAGCTGGGGAACCTCCCAAGGCTATTACAACTGGAATCTGGGGACCATTA
>NW_019156494.1:0-3409 GCF_002288905.1 Enhydra lutris kenyoni | reverse complement strand
GACTGGAGGTGAGTGCACGAGGCCACGGTACCCCCCACAGAGCCACACGGGGCTCCCTGCCCCCTGCACCCCATCCCACCCTCTCACCATTCCATGGACCTGGACTGAATCCATGTTAGTCCTCCCCCCGACCCTGGCAGCGCCCCCTGGGCCCCTGAGCTTTAGGCATGAGGAGCCGTGTGCATGGACAGATGTGCACCTGCTGTGGCCCTTCAGGGGAACCTCTTGCTTCCCTGTCACCAGGTCCCTGCGGAGGAAGGAGGACAAGGAGCGGCTTTTCCTGTACCCCTTTCCAGCTGCCCCTGCTGGACTGAGGCTTCCTGGCACCTGGAGGCTCAGCCAGGTCTGGCTCTGCCCACAGCCTGCTTGGAGCTGGACCGGAGCAGTCTGTGACAACCAGCCCGGGAGGACACCACGGACATTCGGATCTAGACGATGGACAGAAAATTGTTTAAACCCAAGCTGATCCGTTCTGAATATTTAAATGACTTTTCCTTTTCCTTTTTAAATCCGAGCAAAGAGACTTGTAAAAACCATATCAGGTGTGCGTCCTGGTACATTGCTTGGGGGCTACACGTGGGACCGGGAGATGAAATAGCCGTGAGAAGCTATGGGTGCTGCTCTGGATGTCCGACAAGGAGAGTCCTTGTTTTCAGAGGCTCAGTGTGTCCCCTGGAGCCCAATTTGCATCTTGAACTCACGACCTGAGATCAGGACCTGACTGACATCAAGAGTCAGACGCTCAACCGACTGAGCCACCCAGGGGCCCGACTGTCTTTTTCTTGAGTCGTGGAGAATTACACTGATTCTGTGTGTTTCGGGTTGTTGGGGGCCTCACGCCCGGTGTGGGGCTTGAACTCATGACCGTGGGATTGAGACTCACATGGCCCGTGGACTGAGGCAGCCTGGCACCCCCGCTAGTTACTTCGGATTTTATCCAGATGTGGGGACTATCGTGAGATTCTGGGCTTTGTAAACACCATCTGGGGATGGAGCTGATTTGTCTCTGTGTCGGACGCCCCCCGTCTGACCAGTCCTGCCTCGCCCTCTGTGGGTGCTGGTACCCTGTCGGTGACTTCATAGCCTGCGTTACGGCGCTCGGGTCCACGGCACACGGGTGTCATTCAGCACATAGCCTGGGACTCGGGTGGTGGATTATGTCCCAGGTCAGGTGTCAACATCTCTGTGGCTGTTCCTCAGCTCTGTCCTCCGCGGTGCCGTTCGGAGGCGGACTTAGGACTTGTGATGGGGATCCTTTCCTTGCTCTTTCTTTTCTGAGATTTCCCCATATCTTTTGGCTACGTGGAGCCCTAGCTAGAAACCCAGGGCTCTCCGGATGTGATAGCTACACTTCTTCCCACCAACCCCTCCTCTCCCATCCTCCCCATGTGCTGGGATAGACTAGACCAGACTCCCGCAAGGTGAGAGGAGTGAGAGGAACCGGAAGACACGAGGATTCTTCTCACACTCTGTTGGCCACGGGGCTCCTTTCTTACTTCCCACTTCTCTCCGGGGCCGTAGACGCTCTGCAGTTGTGTCTCAGGCTTCGTGGGACGCTGAACTCGGAGGCTAGCCGCGGGGCCAGGCAGGCGGTAAGGAGGCCCTGGAATTGCTCCCCACACTCTCTGGCTCACCAGGACCTTTTCTTTTTTTTTTTTTTTTTTTTGGTTCTTTCTGAGGTTGTGCTCTGTGTTCTGGCCACGTAGTTTGGGGACTTGGCCCATCAAGAGGTCAAACCAGAAAGAAAAAGAGGAAAGGAAAAGCCCCTGAAACTCACGTCCATCCTGGGTCTCACTGGTTCTGACTTCCTCCTTCCCCAATCCGAAGTCTGCGCACTTTTCAGAGTCCTCACGTACTTGCTTTTTTGTTTTGTCCAAGGTTTTTGTTGTAATCATTGGGAGAAGTGGGCTATAACAAGCGACTGTAGTTGACTTGCCCCAAACCTTAAATTTATATTCTGAGAATCACAAAATTCATTTGTTTCAGAAATCTGGAAAAAAACAGAAAAGCTTAGAGAAGTTTTTAGAGAAATTATCTATAGTTGCACTATCTAGTAATAAGCCATTTTCACTTTTTCCTCTAGTTTTTTTCTCTGCATATTTTAACAGGATGAACACCATAATGGAGATGATCTTTTCTTTTACCTGGTATTTCTGTTGAACTGAATCTGCATCAGAGTATGTTTACACTGAGCACCTTCATAAAACCTGCATGTCTCTCACGTGCACCCGTCACACACTTAATCATACCCTTGGTATCAGACATACAGTTTACATCACTGTGGCCATCTTTGTATACACCTTTTGTCTGACAACTTTTTCCAAACTCTTGATGTCACAATTCCTATCAGTGGAAATCAGTGCCTCCTTATCTGTCTGAAATAATATGTAATTAGTTTTGGAAGTGTGAACCAAGGTGCTTATATATAATTATCTTCTTAAAACTATTTCCAAAATGATACCATTTTTGATGGAGGACCTAGTGGGTTTGGTTGTGTTGAACATTAGAGTTCATACTCGGAAAACCTGATTGAAAAAAATGTTACAAGTTTTTAATCCTTGGAGGAATGAATGAGTAGGTTAGTAAATTTTGATTTTTATCTTTGAAGATAAAATGGAATGGTGATGAAAAATGATGTTAATATATGGCCAGCATGGTTTTGTATCTGTCTCAAGTGTGTGTTTATACAGAAATAAGGTCCGCATTAGAAATACAGAAATTAAATAGGAATGACTGAGAAAATAAATAAACAAACTTGTATTACATCCTGACTAGTGTCTGATGGGTGCCTTCCCTCCCTGTTGGCCTTATATCCTGCAGTCTTGGTGACCTCACTTATGAGTTCCAGGAATTTTCTATAAATTCCCCAGGATATTCTATGCAGACATACATATAAAGAGTGTCCATGATGATCTTTGAGTAGAACAGACTGCCCTCCACAGTGTGGGTGGGCCTCACTCCATCAGTTGAAGGCCTCAGCAAGAGCAAAGACTGACCTCCCGTGAGCAAAGAAGAATTCGACCGCACACGGCCATCGAAGTGGAACTGAGGTATTGGCTCATCCTTGTGTCTCCTCTTGACGACCTTGGACTTAAACCCCAGCATCAGATCTTCTCT
Source organism: Enhydra lutris kenyoni (assembly GCF_002288905.1). Classification (NCBI taxonomy): domain Eukaryota; kingdom Metazoa; phylum Chordata; class Mammalia; order Carnivora; family Mustelidae; genus Enhydra; species Enhydra lutris. The sequence continues at coordinate 292 of NW_019156494.1, read as the reverse complement.
GCCTCTCAGCCTGGCTCACCTACCCTATGACCTGACTCACCAGCCTCTGTAATAGTGTGAGCCATTTCTTACAGCACATCTCTCTGGATCTATAAGCGTCCTATACTGCTGGTTCCTGCAGAATCCTGACTACTACCCACAGCACGTCTTTTCCTATATCTTTCCTGCTAACCCAGCTCCATCAGCACAGACTGGGAATGGCAGTTCCAGAGTGACCTGGGCCCTTCAGTCCTGCATCCAGTCTTCTGTCTGAGCAGCACCCATCTGAGTGCTCCTTGACCTTCCTCTTCCT
>NW_019156493.1:0-3411 GCF_002288905.1 Enhydra lutris kenyoni | reverse complement strand
GGGGGGGGGAAGCAGGCTCCCTGCTGAGCAGAAAGCCCGATGCGGGACTTGATCCCAGGACCCTGAGATCATGACCTGAGCTGAAGGCAGAGGCTTAACCCACTGAGCCACCCAGGTGCCCCCCCCCTTTTTTTTTTAAAGATTTTATCTCTTTATTTGACAGAGAGAGCACAAGCAAGGAGAGGTGCAGAGGGAGAGGGAGAAGCAGGCTCCCCTGCTGAGCAGGAAGCCTGGTGTGGGACTTGATCCCAGGACCCTGGGATCATGACCTGAGCCGAAGGCAGATGCTTAATTGACTGAGCCACCCAGACACCCTGTGACAGATTTTTTAATTTCCAAGAACTCTGTGTCTTTTTCTCAGTAGCCTGCTTTTTTTTCTTTTTTTTTTTTAAATGGATGTAATAGCCTTTCTGAGGTTTTTCTTACATCCTATTGTCCCGTCTTGGACAAGGAATGAACAAATAAAACAGTACTTGCTATAGTCAGTCACGGACCTACTTAATCAGTCATCTGGAACTTTTTCTGAATGGCTTTCAGTATCATATTTTTTAATTCCCAAGAATTAAAAAAAATATATCTTTCCTAGCATTTCAATGGATTTCAAAGATTTACCTATTTATTTGAGAGGGGGAAGGAGGCAGAGGGAGAGGGAAAACCTCAAGCAGACTCCTCCTGAGCTCGGAGCCCAATGCAGGGCTCAATCCCACGGCCCTGATATCATGATATGAGCTAAAACCAGGAGTTGGACACTTAACTGACTGAACCACCCATGACTCCCTCAATGGATTCTAATGAGAGAGAAGAAATACACACGTGTTCAGTCAATGACCTTAAACTGTCTCCTCTAATGTATTATGTCCATGAGAGAATTTTCCTATAATGGATAATTTCAGGAACTTACCAGTGGAGACAACAGGTCAACCTGCTGTGCTCTAACATGTTATTATGATAGTTGTGTTCCTAAGGGTTCATGAAAAATTCCAAATTATGAAGTCAATTCATACAGTGGCAGGAGGGAGAATAATCAGAATGAAGCGTGTTACACTGACAGAGGAATTTCTACGGCGTTACGGGGCAAAGCATTTCACCGTTTCTGGATATCACTTGAACATGGTGCTGGTCTCTTCTGATCACAAACGCTCCTATTAACAAGAACATCTTTATACAAGTATACCTTCTTTGCCACCCACAGTTCTAAAAGAACAGAGAAATACTCCCAGAAGGGTGAGTTCAGAAGGTGCTCACTCCTTTTGAGCAGGCACATTGGCTAAGACTGACAGCCTAGAGCACATTTGCTGGGGGTCAAAGCCCTGTCCACCACCTAAAAGCTGTGCAACTATGAGCAGGTTACTTAATGTCTCTGTGCCGCCATTTCCTTGTCTGTAAAAACAGAAATACTAAGAACTTCCAACTTACAGAATTGAGTGGATTGAAGGGAGATAATATACACACAGTGCTAATGCCTTGAAAGCTCAAAACACGGTTGTTATGGTGATGACATAAGTGGTTAAGAGCAGAGACTCTGGAGACGGACTTCCTAGTTCTGTGACGTCAAACAAGTTATCGAATGTCTCTGTGCCTCTGTTTTCTCACCTGTAAGAGGGGATAATACCGTACTGATTTGGGTATTAAATGAGTTGATACATGACTAGCACTTGGAATAGTGCCTAGTACACAGCTAGCATCCAAATAAATGTAAGCAATCAGTATTACAATTATTTTTTTTGGAAGGATCTTTCTGGCAACAGTGTGGAAGAGCGTGGAAGGGGAGGGAAGACATACTGGTGGGCAGGGAAACTGAGGAGGTGAGTATTAAGAGACCTGAGTATATGAGACCTAGTGAGAAAAGGGAGGTCCGCCCTACAGCAGGGAGTAAGGAGAGGAGGGGACAGAGAGCTGTTACAAAGACACAATAAGCAGGACTTCGTGTCATGGCATGGATGGGAAGGGAGAAGGAATCCCCTAGAATGATCACCATGTTCCTATCTTGAGTGACTGGCTAGATAGTGAGGTTTTTCAACTGGAGGGACAGTTTGGAAGGCTCTGAGGGTGAGGTCAACAAGGTCAGCTCCGGAAACGCTGGGTTTAAGGGATCTATTGAACATGCAGGTGGAGCTGTCCAGTTTGATTTTTTGCTCTGTGGTTCTGAACCACAGAAGATGCATCTGCAGAGAAAATTCCGAGCGCTGCCAGCAGGAGTGGCAAACAATGCCTTGGGGTGGGGGGGTTCGCTCGGAGTGCAGATCTGCATAAAATAGGAAGGCTGAGCACAGAAGCCTGATGAGGAACACAGTGGAAGGGCAGGTGGAGCAGGGAACAGCAAAGCAGCGCCCAGGGAGGGCAGGGAAGAAGCCGGGCATATGGTGCCCCCGAAGCAAGGATGGAGGGCTGGCTGAAACTGCAAGGGTGGCAGAGGGGACAGGAATGCTCCCTGAGAGCCAACGTGCAGGGCACTGATGGCAAACAGAGCAGCAAAGCCCTGCACGGGAAGGAGAGAACTGGAAACAACAGCCTGAACATCACAAATGGCTGGGAAGAGCCTGGGGAGAGAGGGAAGCTGGAAATGCAGAGTGGACAGGGTAAGCTCCCCCCAACCCCCGCCCTGGGGACAGTGGCTCATGAGGATTGTGGGGCAATGACCACTTAGACTGATTACTTTGAGCCTGAGGGACATGGACAGGGTGGCAGTAGCCAGTTTTCTCTGGAAACAGGGAGGCAGGTCATCCAAGGGGAGTGGGTGTGTCTAGAGTTGGGTGGAGTGGGTCTGAGAAAAGTCAAAGTCTGGCAAAAGCACTTAGGAAAACGGGATAGGAAACTGAGCCAAGGGCAGGGAGGCAGTCTTTGGAGCCCAGCTGAGCATAGAGACCAGAACATCTTGGCCGCCCTGCCCTGGGAAGTGGGATGAGCTTTCTGGACCATGCCCTGCATCCCAGGTACAGGCACCAAGAGATGTCCGAGTAGGGCTGTAGGGCTGCAGGATGGGAGAAGGAAAAAGGCCAGCTGGACAGAGTGCTGGAAGTGTGAGGTCAGAGACCAAGCTATGACTGACTGAGGTCAGAGAAGGAGGGGACTTAAGAAAACACAGAGGGGGACTCTTTGGGAAAGGGATCCAGAAGGATAAGAGATTGGAGGACACTGTGGATGATTCAGGTTCCAATCTCAGAAATGGTTCTTAAAATGCAATGGCAAATTTCCTTCTGGAAAAGAATGCCCGTTTATATTCCCACCTCAGTATGACTGGATAAACACAGCCCTTGTCGGCTCTCCCAAGACAGTAACATATCATTATTTTGAGCTTTGCCAATTTGGTAAGTGAGAAATGTTGTCTCGAAGCTTTGTACTTCTTCAATTAGCTGTAATTTTGAAATGAGTCTCATACACTTACTGGTCATCTGTGAGCGTTCTGTTGAC